>NW_008628786.1:0-29346 GCF_000691845.1 Merops nubicus
TAAAGTTAGTGCAGTACACTGTATGTACTTCTACACTGCATCAGTGTTCTGTTCCATCAGACAGCAATGTGACAAGTTCAAAAATAGCATTTCTAAAGCCAAATTTAATATATCATGAGATGAGGGCTACAGCTCATGAAAGGTGTATAGTCTCCAACATTTATCCTTTGATTTCACTGATGTCTTAGGAAGCATACATAAGATTGTCTAATAATAGTAATTATTGTTTCTGATAAACTCCATGTTATTTAACGTTTGCCAGATAACTTTGTGTAAATTAATATACTACCTGAACCAATGGAGTCCTGAACAAAGACTAAAAGTCTGTGAAACTAATATAAAACAGAAATGTGCGCTGTGAAATATAAACTGTGTGGCACTGTAGAAATAAGCTTTTCAAATATAATATTCTTCTTTCATATTCTTATTTTAATAGATGACTCCAATACCATCCAATAATGAGAGTTCAAAGTAACCCGAGTTTGGGAAAAAAACCTGTTTTTTTGTAATTATTGTAATTATGACCTAATTGCATGGCACTTTAGAATTATTTGTTAGTTATTTGCAAGATTTCAGGATTTGTGTTATTTATTCTGTAAATGGGTTTCTCAAGTCCCTTTCATGTGAATTTTCCCAGTTTTTAGACTCTGTATATACTTCTTTCTGTCATCTTCTAAATTAAATGTTTATTTGAGACACTTCATTTAAACTGTTTTGATTTTCTCTCTATTCTCAGATGTTTCAGTTAAAAAATTAATCATGCAGTCATAGCTAGAATGTCTGTTCTGGCAGCACAGTTCTCATTTGTGCTCAAGTGTGATGATGGAGGGTAGATTAATTTAAAATGAAAAAGACAAACAAGCGAATTGCAGTTTTCTAATCTACACAAGAGCCATAGTGCAATAGATGGATGAGAAGCAGCGAGAATGCTTAAGAGCTGTAACCATTCTTGTTTATAGAAAATTTTGCCTTGTCAAAGCAGAGAATACCATTCACTGGAATGAGGAAACTTTATTTTCAGTATAGGTGATGAGAGTAGTTAATCTTCAGTTGCTATGAAAATAATCATATATATTTACCAAAGAAAGAGACAGAAAGGAGTTTCCTGAAAAGAGAAAAATGTTTTGTTAATGGAGACTTGCAACTTTTATTATAATGGTTACGATTAGAGGTGAATGTGATCTAAACAGCCTCAGCAGCTCTGGCTTCCTAACATTCATTTAATGTGGCTTAATTCATGTTTGTTTGTTTATTTGTTTTTTTTTCCTGCTTCATTTAAAAACAAGAGAGAAATAAAAGTTATTAGTTTGGAGAGCAGCATTTGAACTGGATTAATCTGTCAGTTGCCATAACTTCCTCCTGTGTTCATCTCCCCTTCTTCTAATAGCAAATCTTCCTCACCTGATTAAAACCAGCATCCCCCAGCTATATTTTAATTTTGTTTTCTATTCTTCCCTGTGTTTATGCAGAACAGCTTTTGTTTTACTTTATTTAAATAAAAACCTGATTATGTCCTGAGAGTTGTGGAATCATGTTTTTCTACACTGATTGACCTGCCTGTAAGACAAGAATTTATTAAGGCTATCAGGCATATTATCACTCCTTTAATTCAGCTGGAGAAGCACACATTAAAGCTACTAGCTCACATACTCAGAGGCATTTATGAAAAATATGGCCAGTATTTACAGGAGCTCAGTTTTACTTCTATTGTGTGTATTATTACATATGCTCCAGGCATGGAATTTGGTGATGATTGGTATTTGGGTGAGTACAGACTAGATAATTAGGCAGTCTCTGTAGCTGACAAATGTTTTTCCAAGTACTGAAATAGTTGCATTAGTTTTGAGGTTCTAAATGATGCCCTCCTTCATAACTTAAAATGATTGCTGTTATTTTATCTTAACTACTGTGAAAACACTACATACATTGGTAGGTTGACTTAAATATTAATAAACTGTCCACCCCAGCCATGCTGGTTCCATAGATGGCTGAAATGTTAGGTTGTCCAGTCTGTTCCATATCAGTGTTTCCTCATTAATTTTAGTGTTCCCAGACCCCTTGACTGTAAAGAGAAATACATATATATTGTTGGATCAACAACAGATTTCATGTTCTGCTCCAAATAGCAGTCATCATGTGCAAGAGTGCTCGAGAGGGGCCCTAAGCAGTCTTGATCATATAATTTTCTTCACTTTATATTGTTTTTTCCTCCTTTTTAACCTCCCAGGTTCTTCAACTTAACAACTTTACAGTTTTTCTCAAAGAAACAGCATTCACCTGTTTATTCCTTCCCTACTGCCCCTTATTCTATTGACTTTATATTCTTATTTGTGATTTGAAGCATCATTTATCTCATATTTCTCATTATCAGTTAACCAGTTACTAGTAAATATTAACTAGAAAGCCCCTTATATTTTCTGTGTTGTTCTGCTCTTTTCATGCTGCTCTCTTGTTAGTGGTGCACAGTCAGATGATCTTCATACACATTAATCTTGAAATTCCTTTTGTTACCACCTTGTCGATGGCACTACAGGTTGAGATTAGCCTACTCTGTGGATACACAGCTATTACACAGAGATAGTAATGCATCTTTCCTATTGCTCCATTTCCCATGTTTTGATTTTGGAAAACCTTTTAACTGAAGATAGGTTGGTTTGTTTTGTTTTGTTTTGTTTTTTTAAATTTAATCAGCTCAGATCAGATTTCATCATTTATACAGGTTCTGAAACTTCCCTGACAAAACAGATTAGTTAATTGCCATGGAACTTATTACTGATATTTAGTTAGCTTGCATTGAAGAAAGTTTATGAAAAGATATCTCTAGTTAAATAATGACCATCATTCCTTATGTTTATGAAGACTAAATTCGCTGGGACTGCTGTTTAAAAAACATATAAATGTCCTTGTCCTTTTTCCCTTATGACAAAAATAACACATTTGAAGGGATCGATCTGAAATGTTTTTCCCCATCTGAATGCTTTTCCTAAAGTTTGATAGATGGCAATTTCTCTTGGATAAGAAAACCTTAATTTACTGCCATCTAATAAAGGAGAAGGTCTTGATTCACATATCAGTGCATATGTGTTGTCCACAAACTGCCCTGATTCACTTGGAATACCAGAAGATTCCTATACCAAGGAATGAATCCAGTTTGGAGATTGTGAGATAAGCAGCAACAATTCCATAAGAGCCTAATTAGACCTTCTAAACCAGTAACAGTCCTTATTCTGGAAGGAATATTATGAATAGTACTGTAATATAAATTTCAGTGTGAAGGAATATTCTGACAGTTAGTTGTTGAAACAATATATAATTTTGTTTACAATATAGTTTATTTTCTTGAAGACTGATGATCTAAACCTGCTACTAATATCGCCCATGCTGAGAGTGAGGAAACTCAGTGTTCTGCCAAAATTTAGTCTGAAATTTTCTTGTGTGACACCTGAATGGTGTGCTAAATGGTTTGTATTCTTGTTTTTTTTTGTCTTAAAATTTTCACCTGCTGAAAATCAAACAGGACAAATCTTTTAGTGCGACTTTCTGAATGCACTTTAACTTGAAAGCCTTTCTGACATGATTTATTAGGTGTGTGTATTATCACCTTCAAATAACTTCTTTGACCCTGTTACCTGGCTCCACATTGATTATTTGTCAGCAGAACTGCAGCTGTGTGCATTACTGTTTTGTTTTTGTGTTTGTTTGTTTGTTTTTTCCATTATTGAAACACATTATTGTTCATAGATTACTTCTAAAATAGCAGTAATAAAAGAAAACATACTGGCATATGTATAATTTTTCATTTCAGCAGATGGAATACTAGTCTCTAGATTGCTGCATTCAACATAGACATCCTAAAGTTCTGCGTCTTGCTGGTTAGTTTATGATGATTCACAGATCATTGATACTGAATTCAGTATAAAATAAGTGGTCTTCTGTGTACTTTCTAATTGTTTGAATTGATGTTTGATACCTTTATTGTAAGGACTTACAGAAAATGCAGTATCTAGAAAAGGCTAGCATACATTTTTATACAAATGGTTCAACTGTATGCATTATTTTTACAGGCAAGAAACAGCAAAGAAGTCATACTAGAACTTCAAAATGAACACATTACAATTGGTAAACTTGGACTTCTTTTTCTTTAAAAAGCAAGATGTGACAAGTAAGGGGTTTTTAAGCCATTTGTTCAGCATTCTCCTACAAATAAGCCTGCACCTACATACCATCTGTAACTGTTCCTTCATCCTCAGGATAAATACCTCTGTAGCTATACTTCTATGTGTCTCAACCACACATAAGAAAACTCCTTTTTTTAATATTTGTTTTATTTTAATAAAATTATCTGAAAATTCAGGTAAGGTCACATTATTTTCTACATATTTGCAAGTTTGGATTCAGTTCCATGAATTGGTTAAAAAAAAAAAAAAAAAAGCAGAATAAAATTCTCCAGACTTTAAGTTCAGAAGAAATATTCACCAGTTATTTAGATTTGCAGCAGAAATGATCAAAAGTGTACTCATACCACTTTACCAACCATATTCTCACACGTCCTTTATGTTGTGGAAAATATTTGTGATACATACATATACTAGTTCATATCATTTAGCATTCCACTGTTTTTTGAAGTTTCAATAACAGAAAGCCCTAAAACCTTAACAGGAAAGAATTTTATTTTCAAAGTGTTTTTTTTCCGTGTTTCCTTAAATTATAGTTTTGAGTCTCTAATCCATATTACATGACACAAGTTCAAAACCTCCAGGAAAGAACAAAATGTTAGAGTACCAGGACTATTAATCTGTAGAGACCTGAACAACGACCACACCTTTGTAAGACAAAATAAAAGCATAGACTGATACTTTGTGAATAAAAGTGCAGAAATGAGTATTTGTAGATGTCATCTGTAAACAAATAATGGTAAATAAATGTGCAGATATTTCAGAAAATCATCCATAACAAAACCTGAGAAATATTTGTGTCCAAGTACTAGTTAAAATTTTCTACTTCAGTCAATTTCTCATATGTCACACAGTTACTAACCTGGCAACATTCTACAGTGAACTTTGAAGGCAATCGTTGCATTTTTTTTTAATAATACAGCTTGACTTCTTCTATATTTGAAAGAGTTTAGATTTTCAGAAAAAAAAAGCATTTAACTACTATAATGCAATGTGTTAAGAGGAAACTGTGTAATTAACACGTGCTTATTTTGCCTCACTTGAGAGGTAAAAAGACATATCTGAAAAGACTCCAATCTATTGACTACATCAAATACAGTAAGTTTTCAAATGAATATGCACTTTGTGGAGGATTTTTTCCTCATCCATTAGACTGCATAAGCTTGCCTGCTTCTTAATTATACAGAGTAATGAATGTCATGCCAGGAGCATGATATTAGATTGCAATGCTTTTAATATATCCCAGCTTTTGTTTATCATAAAGTGTATTTCTGTTGTAGATATTACTTCCTAAATCTTATGTGTCTTAAAAATCCATTAAATTGTCAATCTACTTATCATTTAGATGTAGTTTACTTACAACAAGGATACTGCTTTTTCTTCAACTTTCACTATGTTTATAAATTACATAATTTAAAGAAAAATAAATACTTTAGATGTTGAAATATACTACAACATTTTAGAGTAATTTTCTGGACATACAAATTATATGCTGTTGGTGAAAAGCTTTCACATAATAGCTTCTGTTTGTACATTACCAGAATTGGAGAATGGAACTAAATAAATAATAATAAAAAAAAAAGTAAAAAAAACAAACTGTAAATGTACAAATTATCTTTGCCATATTATATGCTTTGTAATCTGGTTATTCAAATTCCATATGTCGTTGCTGTTTTGGATAGTATTACAGAAAGCCAAAACAGGAGGTGATCTCAAATATTTTTACTTCTCTGATTGCATACAAATTACATACATATAAATTACATATAACTTTTATATATAGTTATCATGATAAAAGCGCAACATAGATTGGCCGAAAGAAAATTTGCTGATTTCAAAGGGAATCTTTCCCTCAATGGGACTGATCAGTTTAATCTTTTACATGTACTCAGTTGTCAGTTTCAAAGAACTTGCACCAATTTAGTAGTTCTTTGGTACATCCACCCTTTGTCAAACTTGACACAATCTGGAAAGCCTGTGAAAACTGATGATAGGAATACTAAGAGCAAAAGACTCCTTTCAAAGGGGAAACAGCTGAACACTTGTTGCAATAGAATTTATTTTAAAATAATTATTCTTTTACATAGAATCAGTTTTAATATTATTTTTCTTCCATCAGAAAAATAGTCAAAAGATACCAAACAGTTTTATTACTGTATATAGCCTAAACAATAAATACTACTTTAGGAGAACTTTAAAAAGCTATTGCTGAAGAGGCAGTCTGAAGGGGCATAAAGGAACATGTTTTTCTTGTAACATCCATTGATGATTACAAGATTCCCAATATATGGATTGCCCATTCTTAGAGCAGATTTTGGATGGAGTCCAAATAGCTTGTCTTTTCAGACAGTAAGATTTCCACACACCAGTCCTGGAATTCATAATATTGTTTTTGCATGCTTTGTGGGTATTCTCTACATAAGCAATCACCTGCAGTGAATGCATTGAGAGACTTGGTGAATGGCTCCACAGACTTAGCACCTGGTTATAATCCATATCTCGGGATTTAGGACTTCTAGTTCATGTCACTAAAGGAAGGACTTCCATGTTTAGTATGAAGAATACACTGTTGGAACAGGTGAAAACATAATATTTGTAACCAGGCCCAATGACTTGATATAAACATAAATTAGGAGATCACAAGTTATTCATTCATCCAAAAGCTTTTCTAGATAATTGTGGCAGTCCACTGGAATTAGAGTTGCTGTCTCAAACATTCACTAACTTTTAGTCGGGGTTGAATCCAGGGGATGACTTTTGTAGTGACAATTTCTGCAGGAGCAGGAAGACGCAATCAGGGTGGGGGGGAAAGGGGCCCTGCAGAGTTGGGGCAACACTTTTCTGATGCTGGGCTTTCCTGCCCTGATGAACCATGCAAGGATCAGGTAGGAATCATAGAATCACTATGGTTGGAAAAGACCTCTAGGATCATCAAGTCCAACCTTCATCCCAACATGTCCCTAATATGTCCCCACCAGTTTGTCTTGTGACACTTGGGGACAACCTGTTCCTGTGCCTTTAAGAGTTTCTTAAACTCTTAAAGGAGAGAGACAGTTGCTTTCACAACACATGAACTGTGAAGACGTGACAGTCCACCAATCCATTTCCAAGAAGATGCTAGAGATACAGACTATGTATTACACTTCAGTAACATAAGGGCCCAAATATCCACCAAGAGGCAGTGCACCCCAGTAACTGGGTATCTCCCCTTCACCCACCCCCCTTTCTGTTTTGCCAGTTATGTGGCCCAGCATAAAGGATGTGGCCATCAGCAGAAAACAGATTTTACAATCCAGTTCCAGTGAACAGAGAAAAAATCTGATATGATTAACAGCAGGGGGAACAAACCGATCAATATAACTCCTTATAGTAGATAATGTAACCAAGGAATGAGCAAGCCAAGCCAGGGATCCAGTAAAGAAGGAAGGAATAAACCAAACTAAAAGTCCAATCACAGTCATGCAAAAGTCACCACAGCACTTACAGAAGAGATGCACCACCAGCCACACCACTCTTACTCTGCTCAGCACCCAGTCTTGTCCCACCATGGCTGGGAACTTTGGTTGCAGTGGACAGCTGGGGAATCCCTTCCAGTACCAAGGAAGCCTTACACAGCACACCCACCCATCAGCAGGCTTCCTAAACTCATTGCAAGCAGAACCAGCTCTTATACTATTAACTTCAAAGGTGGGACACGTGGTGTTAACTTCCTCATTGATTTTCACCCACAGTTGGCCAGGCCTTGAGAGAAAACCAAGAGGAAGTTTTCTCCTGTTATTGAAAAATCCTCTGCCTGGTTGTGAGAATCATCCATGTGTCAACTTTGATTCAGGGCTCAGGGTTCAGACCCCAGCACTTCACCTCCCCTTCCCTTCATTGGCATGGTATTTTGCCAATACTATGGTGATTTTCTTATCACACCAATACCATTGTCAGCACCTAAAGTCACTTCCCTATCACACCACTGTTGTTATCAAATACATTAGTGATTTGTAAATTGGAGGATCTCTTGTGTTGTTTTACCTTAATCCTGCCTTGGGGATTAAATTAGCGAATTCCAGTCATTGTCCTGGGACATGACATTAATTTGCATAGTGGACACATATCGATGAATTTAGCTGAGTGTCAGAGAGTCCTTAATTTCTGGGGTAAGTGCTGATATCTGAACTTATTTATTTTGGCAGATAGTAGCCCATAAATTAAGTCTACTTTTATTGACCTGACATTTTCTAGCAAAAAAAATACTTTTCAGAAAACAAGAAAACAAACTAAAATGAAGTAATAAAATTACTTTTTTTCCCCCCTGTATCTGTTTTCTTTGCAAAAAACAGAGTAACTGCAAATTTCACCTATCCTAAAAGTGTGCACATATACAGGCTGGGATCTACTTTGGTTTTGTTTTGCTTTTTTAAGGAAAAGAAGATTTAGTGTTTACTATTTACTAAGAGTAGTTGCCTCACCCAATTACAGTGGTATATTCTCTTTCACACCATTTTTGCAGCCATAAACACGTGTGTTTTCATTCCTGCCTGTTTGGTGCTGAACAGAGCATTAAAAAATACTTCCAAGAGAAGAAGGATCATTCTTCAAATTTTTATTTTTTTGGTTTAATTTTAAAATCAAATTATCTCAACAGCATTTTTCATCAAGTCTTAGCATTCAGTATATTTTACAGCAAACACTTTTCTATTAAAAGGAAAAAAAAATGGTTGAAATAAGCCTAGTACATCGTATACTGTTGAAAAATTTCCCCAAGGAAAATAATTTTGTGTGTATAGTGCATTTGTAATTCTGCTTAATGTAGCTTGTCATCAATTCTGCCCTTTTCCTAAATTTTGGTGATAGCTTTTACTTTACGTTAAGGGACCAAGTAATACATATGAAGAAAGCCTCCCAACCAACAGTAAATACTAGCACATCATGAGCAGAAGCAACCATAGAGAGTTTTTATAGGTCCTGATGAAAATTACATAGTTCCATATAAAAAAAAATGTTATGTAGGATGACCTGCTGCAGTGGAGATGATGTTCAGCAGAAAGTGTTGAGCTGGGAATCCCACCACTTTTCTCCCTGGCTGGCCAATGGAGAAGGTTGTCTTTTTCTTTTTCTCTCTCCCTTTTCGACCATCTCTGTGTAACTGCTTCATCTTTTGTTTTCAAAATAAATCCTGTTTTTTCTTCTTAATATAGCTTTACCTTAATATACGTGTGAGTAATAGGTTCAGAGAGAGAGAGAGTACTAGTACATGTATTTTGAGTATTACAAGATAGTTCCTTCAGCTTCTGTTTTTAAAGACAAAATTCTAGTTCTGTTTGTGTGAAGAACTAGGTAAATCATGTGACTATAGACGTTTTTTCTACCAGGGAATAAACTGTGGGTTTTCATGACTCTTCATTAAAAACTTGCAGACCACAATTCTCAAATTTTAATTGCTAGATGAGAGATGTGCCAAGAACTAACGTTACAATGAATAGACAGTGTACTTGTGGAGGTGTTTATGGAAGCTTCTGCACCTGATTTTATAATGAAGATGAATTAAATAAAACAGAAAGTATGTTGGCAAAGGAAAGCAGCTAAGATGAAAATGGATTTCAATTTCCATTTTCTGTCAGACTGCAGAAACTGAACTGGAATGTTTCAACCTTTAAAAAGCCTTTTTTTTTTTTTTTTTTAGTAGCAAAGTGTGTAAGTATACACATTAAATATTCACAGCTGTTATATTTTTAGTGGAGTTAAAGCCAATTTTCTTTTCTGTCCACATCATTGTGGCCACAGTGCATGCTAAAAGGAGACTGGAATATCTTGGGAAAATATTTACAGCATTATCCACTGTTTGTCCTCTGGCAATCTAGATGCTTCCATAACTATGAGTGCTAGAAGCACTCAGAAGTTAGAAGCAGCACAGATAATCAACATATAGCTCAAAAAGGTGTATAGCAGTAAATGCAACAATACATTACTATGTGTGATCAGACATCTTCACTCCTCCATCGTTTCTTCACAAATACCATAGGACAAGAGGAAGACTAAACCATCTCATTTAGCTGGCTGTCCAGGCTGATACGCCAGGATTATCTTTTCTGACAGAAAGTACATCCCACGTGTCACAGAAGAATCCAATGTCAAATATTCAATATCCGTGTACACAATCAGAGACAGAATCTCATTTATTCCTACAGCAATGAGTTAAGGTTTACTTGACTGGACCAATCTGGATACATCTACACTTCACAGTCTCTCTTCAGAAGTGAAAAATGCTGTATTTTACTGTATTTAATATCCTGTGGACTCACTATGGTCATCATATTTTATTTATGTAACAAACTAATCCACTTGCACACTAACTTGGTTTATTTAGGTGTTGTAATTCGTGCAAAGTGCGCTTGCCAGGTAGGACTGATAAAGTAGGCTGTACTCGTTTAAAGTGCAGCCTTTTTGAGGACAACTGTTTCAGTTGCAGAAGTTCAAAGAAGAAAGGACAACTTCTCTGTATCACTTCAGGATATGCAAGAGTCAGCTAAACTGAGAGATAATAGTCTGATCCAGAAATTCCCGTACTTACAGCTGTCACAAGTTGTTGTAATTTTTACAAAGCATAAGCTAAGAGACAACCCTGCTTTACTCTTCCAGGAAACAGAAGAAATTTTTGGTTTTAGTAATTCTTATCTAAACTAAGTGAGCAAATGCTTACACTTGGCCTGTCTTACTAACAATAAATAAGTAAATTCTAGTTAAATATTTTGTAGTTTATTTGCATTTCAAAATAAATATGGCAGATTGAAAGTAAGAATTCTAATGGCTTGTTCCACAAAACAGATAAATCTGAGTTAGTTAGAAAGGAGTATTCGTTGTTGTACATACCCCTAGCTGAGGAGAAAAACAAAAACTGTCTCTTTTTACAGAGTCATTCAATAAAAATAAATTATATACAGGAGTCAATTCCTGGCTTTAAATACAGTGTTACTGAAAGAAAGACCTGTCATGAATAGAGTATGTACATTAGTGTGATAATGAAAAAGAGGAGATGGCCCAATTTTGTTACAATAAAATTTTTAGTAATTTCAGAAATGTAGGACATTTATGCAAATTTTAAACAATGATTCTTTTCAGATTCACAGTACCATTTACAAAACATTGAACAAGATAATTCTATGTTTCCTTAGCTACAGCATGTCACTTGTGATTAGAATACAATTAACACATCTTTCAAACTCGATGCATATAATTTAATTTGCTTTCATGAAAAAAAAGCTAGCACAAACAAACAAAAAAAAAGCCCTCAGATCAGGCTTCCTTCCAGGAAGCTGTGAAAGAGAGAATTATTATTAAACAAAGATGATTAGTAACCTAGGGAAAAAAAAAAAAAGTAACAGTTGAATTTGTGGCTTCTTTTAAGGGAAAATAGGTAAGCAAGTACCATGTCAAGCACAAAAACTGTCTGAAGGTTGGTAGTCATATGCTTAACTTAATCTTTTGTCACTGTATTTGCACAAATGTCAGTCCTGCAAAGATGTATTTGTTGTTTCAACAAACTGATATAGAAGTTTATTTCACTTGTACCCTGTCCATACTTCTAGCTACATAGCTTCAAGAAAAGAAAATCTTACAGAGAGGTTCTTAAATAAATAGATTATACTTTAAGAGATAGTTTCATGTAAATATACCTTCTAATCTTCAGTGAGATTTCCTTGTTCTCTGCTATCATCATTTTGCCTCTAACCTGTATTTTGGATATAGAATCATATGACCATAGGATAATTCAGATTTGAAAGGTTCTCATGAAATCTCGTCCAAATTGCTGCGGACAGCTCTGAAATCAGAGCTGGTTGCTTTGCTCGGGTCTGCTCATGCTATATCGAATTTGGTCCCGAAAATTGCCATAGTTTTACAGTCTTTTGGGGTAATCCGCTCTACCACTTCAGTGTCCTACTGGGCATTTTGTTTTCACCATACCAAATGAATGTCTCTTTTTCCAACATACATCCATGGCCTCTCATCCTCTCACCACACACAGCTGTGAAGAGCTTGGGTCCATCTCCTTGCTGACCTCTCTGCAGGTACCTGGGGGCTGCTGTTAGATTGACCCCTACAGCCATCTCTTCTCCAAGTTAAACAATCCCTACTCCCTCAGCATCTTCTCACAAAGGCAAGAGCTCCAGCCCAACACAGGCCCAGAACCCACTGAGATCAGCTACACAACCACCTGGTTTACTCTGATTTTCTGTTCATCCAGACCATAATGTCTCAACTTGGATACAAATATATTCTGATGTGGTTAGAAACTTCAGACCTGGCTGAAATACTAGGAAAATTTGTTTAAAATTAGGTTCAGACTTCCTTTTTTACTAAATGCTCTATATTAAGCATTCCAACAGGGATTTTTATCATGCTGCTTTTAAGAACTGGGTCTGTATCACTGTGAAGGGATTAACAGAGCAAGAAGGAAATGCAAATCTTATAGTCTACAGAGGGCAAAGAATGACCTGTTGAACCCTTATATACCTTCGTTTTGATTTAATAGGTGATACGGATGAGCAATTGTTCACTAAACCATGGAACTGTTTCATCCCCACTCCTCCTTCTCAGGAAAACAGAAAAACTTAGAAAAGGTATAGTAAAATCAAACAATTCTCAACTCTACTCGGAAGTCTAAATTTTGTCTTATCCTTGAGAAAGAAATTATATTTATGTGTATGCTATCAATCTCAGTTAGATATTAAAGAGTGATAACAAGCTGAAGCCCTCTTCTATGAGGCTAATTTATATTACGTTTCCCAACTACTAAATCCAAGACTATTGTCATATTAAGTGAGCTATTAATTAAAAATATAATAAAAGAAATACACACAGATGAAATCAATTAAATCAGCCAATGTTCCAGTTAGCAGTGATGATATTGCAGTTCCAGTTATTTTCTGGTACAATTGTATCAGAAGCCAAAATTATTATTTAATTTTTTTTTTTGGTCATGAAAGAAATAATTTGATCCTCTTTTCAAAGAAGCAATAAAGGATAACAAATTTGTCTTTTTTTTTGTATGTTTCTGTTTACCTTTATGATTTTTGACTCTGAGATTTGATATTTATATAAATAAATAGACATGCCAAAATACTTTTGTAAGAATATACACCTGTTCTGAAACACCGAGCTAATGTTACCTGAAAGATTTGATTCTGTATTAAACATGACTTTGCTTTTAATCATCTGGTTCTCTCAATACTTTATTTTGTACTATATGAAAAATTAAAAAAAAAAATCTAATATTTCTAAATGCAAATATATTTCCAAGGTGTACTTCAGTATCTGAAAAAAATAGTCAATATCTATATTGTTTCACTTATACAATACCTACATAATTTAATTTCAAAATGTTTCTTCATTTTCATTCTAGAGGAAGAAGAAAAAATGCAGTAAAAACAGTGAAGTAAATGAAGCAAATATTTCTATCCCTTTCTGGACTCTGTTTAATACTGGGAACATTGGAAAATATTTGATAAATGTAAAGGATCATTATTTTTAACAATTTCATCAAATCAAAAATAAATTTATAATTAGGGCAGTGATATTTTAAATAGTAGCAATGGATACACAGCAGTTACTTGTTGCAGAAGACTTTTTCAAATCAAATTGAGGTCCTTGAAATACAGTATTGTAGGAATACAATATCTTCTTGACTTCCTACATCATCTCATTTATCATGTAAAAAAACTGACACTAGCATTCAAAAGATTTGTTTTTCATTATACCCCAATGTAAAAAGCCATCACTTACAAAGCCTGTGAAAGACTGTAGTACACAAAATCACTATTCACTATGGAGCCACCAATTTTAAAAATAAGTGAACTGTAAAATTACGTACTGTAAACTGTACACACATGGTTGTTTCAGACACATAAGAATAAACAATGTTACTATTTACTTATTTATTAATGAAAACTGTTTGTCTCATCAGAAAGGTGACCTCCAACTTCTCTTTTGGTAAAGTGAGTTAACTCTGCTGAAGCTCAGAAAAGGAAGATGGAATATTACCTAGATCGAAAAGATTGAAATACGTTTCAGTTGAAGAAGGTCTAGTGTAAAATTGCACTCTTCAGGTAAATCCCCTGAATTAAGACTAGAATACACTCACCAGAGCCATGAGAAGTAGTAAATCTCTGCAAATATAAAAGTTTCAATTTTATGTTGATTTTTGTGAAGTCATAGTTTTGCCTCTTCCTCAAATAATCATTTTGCAAATAGTTCACATAGCAATAATTTTCATGTTTTAATATACATAGTCATTATACATATAATTTAAGATATCATTGGTTTATGGAACATTTTATTTGCAAGATTCCAATGTACCTTACATTTTTGAAAAAAAAAAAAAAACAGCTTACTCTGTGTGCATTACACAGAGAAATTACTTCCCTGTTGTAGAAACAATCATTCCTGGACAGAATAACGATGCTGTACATAGCATTGAAAAAGAGGTGAAGAATAATACTTTCAACCTAAAGAGGTGAAAAGCTTCTTTAAAAGATTAAATTAAATATGAAAATAGTTGAGGTTATTTTTTCTACTGTAAAAAAAATCACTAAGTCTTTAAATATATTGATTACTCCAGAGGCTGTTCTTTATTCTGCATTAGAATGCCAGATCTTTAAGTTTTCATTTTTTCCACTCCTTCTTCCTTTATGGAGAGGTATTGCTATGAAGGTTTCCTTTGAAGGTGCCTCGTCCTGACACCACTTACCTTTTGAAATATAACAAATGCACAGCCAGAGGTGCTCTGACTCCAGCCATAGTAATATCATTGAAGATGACTCACAGTTTTATGCAGGGAAGTATTAATCAGTAAATCCTGTCAGGCCTTTTTCCTAAAATAAAAGGTAATGCTTCCTATCTCTGCTGCAATCACAGAAAGAACAGCAGCTAATCCTGATGTCTAATTCTGAACAAAATGATTCTTCTTCTTCCAGTAATCTACCATCTGATGAGTCACTTCTTACTTTCTCACTGTTGGATAGGCAGATCTCCTGCAAGAAGGAAAAGTTCAAACACTAAGATCAATAATATTGATATTGCAAGTGTGCTTAGGAGGAATATTGTCAGTTACTGTGAATCAGTTTCTGTTCTTGTCACATCTCTGTTCCTTCTTACGGACTGCTCTTGTGACAGAAAGCCACGGTATGACTTGCCATTAGTTAAAGTTGCAGAATGTCACAAAATCAGACTTATTCACTGTCACCAGTTTTGCTCTCTGTGAAAATATCAAGTAACTAAGCATTGCCAGTTTGATGATGCCAAGGCTTAATGTCAATGCTGCTCATCATAGCCACTGTACTTTTCCAACCTGAGGAGAGACCGTACTTGATAAACAAAAAGATCATGAAACTAAAACTGACTAGTGCAAACTGATACACTGAAATTAAGTCTAACTGTAAGATTAAATAAGGCATTCTAATGATCGCTGTTGTCTAGAAACTATAATTAACTTGGAGTCTAAGAACTCAATTGGGCTACTTTTAACTTAATACCTTTTATATCTTCAGATATCCTAAAATGAACATAGATCCAAATTAGCACCATTAAGACATAGCAATAACCTGACCAAAATGCAGCAGATATGCAAATCCAGAAATGTCAGCTAAATCCTCAGTTTTGTGTGAAATACTGTCTATTCACCCTACCCCAAATTCACAGTATCTAACATCAAGTTTATAACACAGCATTTAAAATACAAATTACCTAATCACACACTGTGTACTGAGGTAAATTTCTGAAGGCTAAAGGAAGGAAGCTGAGTTCCCTCTTTTGTATGTTTTTTCTCTGTTGTCGTCTTTCTCTTCTTTCTGTTTAATTTGGGTTTAATCACCCTCCAGCATAGCTAACGAGAGTATCCTCTGACACACTGCTGGGAACTGCTGAGGAGAGAAACAGATAAAAGCAATGTTTTACACAGCTTGATGCTTGGTCTTTGCTAGGTTGATAGTAGAGTGTGTGTGTACTTCTCTAACAAAAAATTTGCAAGTTAAATGTTATCACTAGGAAGAAGTACTGCATTTTAATCTTTCTGCTTCTGTTTTCTTTTTATCTCCTTTTTTTCTTTTAGGCAGCTGGACTGTAACTACCGATAGCAAAAATGGCTACAAGCTGTCTTGCCTGCCTTCTTTTTCTTTAAAAATAGGATTTTTTTTTTTCCATTTTTAATATGTTTTAAAATAAGACCAGGAAATGTGTTATACTTTATATCAAAATATTCTATATATGTGCACAATTGAAGGAAATAGGTATACTGTTATTATGAAAAGCATATTTAATATTCAGTGTTGTTGTGGTTTAGGCCCAGACAGGAGCTGAGCACCATGTGGTCACTTGCTTACACTCTGCCCCCTCCCCTCTGAACTGTAAGAGTGGGGAGGAAAAAGCAAAACCCTGTGGGGCGAAATAAGGAGAATTTGATAGAACAAGGCAAGATGAGAAGAAACAACAGTAATAACAATAACAGTAATGAAAGGATCAATAAAGCGAGCGATGCACAACTGACGGAGGCAACACGCTGCTGCACTGTGCCTGAGACCCCCACCTTGCCCAGCCTGCCATGGGCAGCCCTTCGTGTGGTATCAACAATCCCATTGGCTGGTTCCATGTCTATCCTGGTTGTGTCCCCTTCCCAGATTCTCATTAAAATTAACCCTATCCTAGCCAAACCCAGGACAGTTGTTATCTCACAGAATCATAGAATCACTGTAGCTTGAAAGGACCTTCAGGATCATCAAGTCCAGCCTTCACCCAACATCTCCCTAACCCCTAGACCATAGCCTCAAGCACTACATCTACTCATTTTTTGAACCCCTCCAGGGATGATGACTCCACCGCCTCCCTGGGAAGCCTGTTCCTGTGCCTAACCACTCTTTTAGTAAAGAAATTCCTCCCAATATCCTATTGAAACCTCCCCTGGCACAACTTGAGGCCATTTCCTCTCGTCCTATCAATAATTTTGAAAAAGAGACCAACACCAGCCTCACTACAACCTCCTTTTAGGTCATGTTTGTTTTCTGCTTTTGATTATAGTTTTGATAAAAGTTTTTAAAGCAGTTATTAAAGAAAACAGATTAATCAGAAGCACCTACCTATGACAAAATCATTGATAAATGTAAGGGAGAAATTTTGTTCAGTAGCATGACACAAGTATGTCTCCTCATAAAGAGAAACACAACCTTGACATAGACTAAGGAACTAGAGGCTGAATAGGACCTAGGAGACACAGTGGACACGAGGCTGAGTGTAAGTTCATTTTTTGCAGATGGGGCGAATGGCTTATTACAGTAAACATCCTACTGTGCTTCAACAGGAACATGACCAGCAGACAGATAGATGGCTTCTCTGCTCAGGAGGCCCAGAAGGTGAGGCCTTCTTCACCTTCTAGTTGAGGCCCTAGATTCAAGGATTGTGTTTGTAAACAGTCAACTGCTTTCATTGTAACTGCCTTCATATTTCAACCCATATATTTAGTAAAACACCAAAAAAAAAAGGACTGGGTTTCATACAGTCAGAAATATTTCATGTGTCCTGTTTGGAGTTCAGAGTTCAAAGGAGAGCTGGAAAAACTGGAGAGGGCTCTCTCTCAGATGATCAGGGCTAAACTACGTGGTCTGGGATGACAAACTAAGGCCACTGAGCTTGTTTGATTTGGAGGCTAAGGCATGCTCTAGCAGGAGATACAAGTGCTTGAAGGTTACTTCCAAAGAGGATAGAACTAAGATTTTTTCAGTATCGGTATATTATATAACAAGAGAAAATTACCAGAACTTTTATTTTGGTAGGATCTGGTATTAGGAAAAGATTAGTTGTTAGGAGGATATTCTAAGACTCCTAAGAGGGGAACAAAAAAAATAATTTTCAAGTATCAGTCTCTTTCACATAAACACCTATACTTCACCTATAGATACCCAAGGGAATACATGAACTTTGCAATTCTTCTCAATCTTACTTTGACGAGAGAGCTCCCAGGAACCTTTCATTTTCAGAAAGAGGCTCTGGTTCTCTGGACCTGTTGTTTATGCCTGTGCAAAGTTGATGGATTTCTGTAATAGCAAAAACATTCCTTTTACACAGAGTCTGGACAGACAGATATAAATGATACAATAGGTCAAGGCAGTTGTGGTTCAGTGCTTTGAAAAGAACTCAGTACCCAATGTACCCTGCTAGAGACAGTCACCCACAGACACAGCATATAATATGTCACTGATTTAGGTTAGATTTAACATTTGTGTTTATAAACAGGCAACTGCTTCCATTTTAACTACCTTCATATGACATCCCACATGTTCAGTCAAAACAAACATAAAAAGAAGCAAAGGACTGGGATTCATACAATCAAACATATTTCAGTGAAGAAGAGGTGACATGTGGTGCCTTTGTCTCCTATTTACTCTGCTTTAAAAAGGCTGTATTTGTTGAATCTGACAGTGATAAAATCCTTGACTTCAGTATTGTTAGTATTCCAGCATGTGATTTTAACCAGCAGCCTCTCTAATCCCTTGTATTTTTAAGAAATTTCTCTATAAATTGCTGCATTTTTATAGATCATGAAGTTTTGTGTTCCATTTCTACTGAATCTCTAAGGCATGATTCTACTAGCAGTTGTTAAGATCTATTTGACCAAGGAATTTGAATTTCACATTTGAAGATGTGATAAAGTATATTTAAAGTGTATTTAAGTCAAACTTAAAGTATATTTTTTAAGCACTTCTCTGTTTTTATAAACTCCGTATGTGACAGAAAGAATCACTAGAACTCCTGTTACAATCCATTAAAATAGAAGCATTCTTACTGTGTTGTTTGTTTTTTGTTTTTTTTTTTTTTTTTTTCTGATTAAAAAAAG
Organism: Merops nubicus; assembly: GCF_000691845.1. Taxonomy (NCBI): domain Eukaryota; kingdom Metazoa; phylum Chordata; class Aves; order Coraciiformes; family Meropidae; genus Merops; species Merops nubicus. Next base: position 19,045 of record NW_008628786.1, read on the forward strand.
CATGGATCTCGTTTGTTTAGGAAAGGATTTTATCCAGAATTACTAATGGAAACGTTAATTTCTTGCAAATAAACATGCAAGGGTCAACAAGAACAAGAGCCTTCACTCTCCAGGGCTGAAAAATTGCCAATCATCTGATCAGTGGCATCTTGCATGTGTGAAATACTTCTACTTATTCTGGCAAGATCTGTTTTCTGTAAACAGCAAAAGTTGTGTCTGAATTGAGCTTGTCAGCCACAATGTCTGGTTCTCCTAATGATTCAACCAAACTATTTAATTTTTTAATGTAATTTGTGACACAATTCCTTTCCAAGACACTATAAAGCAGAAATGAAGGAGTATTGATATATGCTTAAGTATTACTTCTAAAAAGGTTGAGGATGAATGAGCTGAGAAGCATGAGATCTTAGGCATCCTCCAGGGTCCATAGGACTCCTCAGATTCCTTTGACATCGGATTTTACCGGGAGCTGTGATCCACAGCTTTCTGTGAGGGGCCATGATTGATAACTTCCCTCTCACACCGATTTCACAGCCCAACAGCAGCCCAAAGCCCCTACCTTTCAGTGTAAGATCTTCTTTGTGCAAATGATGTTGCTTTTAATTTCCTACTCCTACAGAACTCAGCACTCAGTATGAGCTTCTGCCACACAGAAACAGACTCTTATGCATGCAAAAAGCTGTCATAAATCCTTCCTCTTTTACTACTTCTCATAAGGATCCCTGTCTCACATAAAGCAGATTATTGTCTGCAGGAAAGCAGCTGTCCCTGGCTCCCAGATCATGCTGAGCTCTGTGGCAGCTGACCTCCTGTTGAGCTTGGATCTGTGTCCTGCCTTTTGCCCCCATTTTGCAAACTGGGGTTGCACAGATATGCTGTGCTTGTCCAGATGACTCTACAGGCAATCAGGTCTGGGAGAAATGTGAAGCAGTATGTCATGGAAATAAAGATTATAAGAGAATATGTGTATTTTTTTGATCTAACTTCTTCTCAGATGAATTTTCTCATATTCTTGTAGGATATGACCAGGTAAGGGAATAAAAATGTCACATCATATCAGCATATTATATTGTATAAGAATATTACAAATAGTAGCCAGCAGAGTGAATCTGCAGCTTAATTCAGGCTTTACCTTCTGGAAATTTAAGTACAAAAGTGTCAGAGAATTGTTCTAAAATACGGTATTCTCTCTCAAAGTGGAAGCTCCACAGACTACTCATCAGAGAATTCAGTATTTAGGCTGAAAGATAGGAAGGCTTCACTAGTGCTGTTTAGGAATTAGTAAGACAAATAAACTGTTGTTTAAAGTTTGCCTAAGCAATGTTGCTATTAGTAAACAGTGTTTATTTTGGGCCAAGTTCTATAATGATCTGTTCAATGAATCTATTTCTATTGAATCTAAATGTTATGCTGCATTTTCTGTGTGGGTTTTTTTGTCAGGGTTTGGTTGGTATTTTATGCTACAGTAATACAATTGGCACTTGCTAAACTAGACCAATATTTGCCAACTCTAGGAAGTGACAGAGGAAAATGTCATTTTTTCACATTCCTATTACTGGCAGCTATGGTGTGCACTGTGCATGATGAACACATACTTCCCTTTATCAGTCAATCCCTGCAAACTAATTTGCTTACATTCTGAAGTGAGCTGCATTTACAAGGAGGGGTCAATTCTTAAGAGGATTATGTGTCAAAATAAGATAAAGACCAGCAACAAACAGTGTTGCAGTAGCTGCCAGGGATAACAGAGTAGCTGACCAGCCTGTTGTATCACTGTTTGTGTACCTGTGTCTTTCTTTCTTTCTGTGTTCAACTAAATGTTTTAATAAAATTAATTGTAGTTGTCTACACTTTGTACAGTTGTATATGAAGTCATTAGCTGTATAGATTTTTTCCACAACATGAGAGTTTATAGACTCTAAGGACTTTCTCTCTTTGGTAGTTTGCACATGAATACAAAGAGCTTCAATTTTTAACTTATTTTGCCACAGTGATTCTAATATTAAGCTATTAGGTTTCTAACTGTTTTCCATACTAATCCTGCAACCTAAGAATGTTCTGTGCATCTTTGCTGGACAGGATAAGTTTGTTTTTTTTGGTCTGACAGCTCCCAAGACAACCCTGGAGGGCAGTACACTTATTCTTGTCCAGATATTCTGTCTCCCTGGCAAAGCAATGAGTAGAAAGAAGGCAAAAGGTAATGATATATGATAAGATCTTCCTCTATTAATGTGCTTGCTACTCTGACTGTCCCCTTGACAAGTCTTTTTATATGACTATCAATTAACTTAAAACAAGTAGTTTTTTAAATATTTATAAATTAATAAAGGGGAAATGTAGTGCCACTCCTTTGAGAGAAATCAATTGAAGCCCCCCCTACTCCCCATGCTTTTTTATAGCAGTCTATGCACAGTATCTTTCTCTGAGGACCAGCCTAGAAATAAGTAATAAAATTTAGGATTTGCTTCTAGTTAAATTAAGAAAAGCAAAAGTGAACCCTTTTTTTTTTTTTTTTTTTATTGTGTGTGTGTATCAGTGACTTATTTCATGATGTTTATAATTAAGTTATCAACTCCTCAGAAAAAAATTCCCTTTAGGAGGTTCATCACAGTGCTATCCCATTCCAAAGAAAAATTAGCAATTAGACTCCCAGCAATAAGAAGAGAATTCATGTGAATTATCATGAGGCAAAAATATTAGGCTTGAGTTAAAGGAGAAATCCATCCACTCTGAGGGGGTAGTATGTTATAACATCACTGTCAACCTCAGCAAGACACAACCTCTCTCCTTAAACCATTATGGCCTACCCGCCTGTGTAAGGACACTTGCTGTGACCATCAGAGATCAACAGACATTTGTGTGCACCTCAGCAATTTTTGCAAGGCAATGTGAAGATAGAGACGACATTATTTGTCAGAATGAGCCCAGAATCCCCATGACTAAATTGTTCCTTCTGCATGATGGATGCTGTTTCTATGAGGACATTATGGCACAAGAAAGTAATGTGTGCAGATTCAGCCAGTGAACTGAGTTGTGGACAATTTCAAAAGACCTATGTTCAAGGTAGCTTTCACTACTTTGAAAGTAAAATAAGCTACCTCAGTCTTAGTGAACTCGAAGTGTGCACACTTGGGAAATGAGTCTAGAAAATTTAGCAGCATATTAGCATCCTGGCTTATTAAGCATTTTTCATTTAACTAATCCATGAATGATTGAGATTCAATGAATTCAGTCAGCTGGCTGAATCATCAGTTTCTGTACTAAAAGTTGATGAAGATCATGATTAGAGAACTGATCTATTGCTCCTTAGTTTCTCTACAAACACAAGCCATCAAAGTGACCTCCTTTAACTGCAAGTCAGTTGGTTCTGCTGTTGCTAAGCTAGTCACAGATATGACAACATATGATATTGATGAAAAGGAGTAGAAATTAATCAATCAAATACATCTGTGCTAATTTCCCTGTGCTGCCTTAATAGTTAACAGAATAAATTAGACAGTATTTCCAGGATATAATTAATCTTGCCTTAATGTAGACATCTAAAATAGTTCAGATTAATGTTGTCCAATATATATCCATTTCTCCTTTTTTTAATCTGAAATAAAATTAGGAAGATTAGCTTGCCTGCAACGCTAGTGTCTGAGGATATGTAACTGATCTATAATGTTAATTATAAATCTTATAGTCTGAAACTACTTTGTTTCTGTACCCTCAACAGAAAACAGAATACTTCAATTTCTGTGAAGATACCTCAATAAAACAGCTATTTCTTATGTACATTCTAGAAGAAAAACATACTTTTCCACTTTGGATTATGTTCTGAAATGACTAAATATATAGTATTTATATATTTATAGTATTTAGAGTATGAACTTTTTTGTGTATTACTATTTCATGGATTTTTTTTTTCCTATCAGAGCCGTTAATATACTAATAAAAGTTCAAGTGATAACTAGTTTTCCAAAATAATACCTATAAGCTGTTTCTAAAAAATGTGTGGTTTCCTGGTGACAATTTTCAAATTTCAGATCCACACAAGAGAAAGCAGTAACATTCTTCCTTTCAAACTGAGCTTTCAACAGTACATTATATTAGTCTAAACCACAGTTTTCAGAAATAGTGACAAAATCTAAGTTTGTATCTAAATTGAAAGCTTAAAACTGCTTTTGAGAAAATAGTTTTAGAAACAATGCTTTAAGCACAACACATCGGATGACCTCACTTTCCAATAAGAGGTGAGAACATTTAGATGATGCCAAATGTATTTGTCTTTTTACCAAGCTAGCAAAAAGTAAAGCATAACCCAAATGTACTGTTTACTTGTGACAAATCAGTTTGGTCTTTCATATTTCATTAATGGAAATATCTAGTTAAATAACAGGAGTCCCACTGGCATTCTTCTAATTTTTTACAAGTCCCACTGGCATTCTTCTAATTTTTTACAATACATATACAAATGGTATAAGGATTCTTAAAATTGAAAATACATTTTTTAGCAAATATAATTCCTCTTCCTCTCAATAAGAATAGCAAAGATAGGGTATCACAGTATTTTTCCACACTATATATTTCTAAAACTATGTGGGGTAACAGAATAAATTAAAAAATAAATTGTTTTCAACTTCTGAAAGAGGCCTCTGTATAAACCTATATGAAACAATATTGTATTACACACACTATTACAATGGTGAATTCGTCTTTGGAATGTGATTTCCTTTCAAATTCAGCATTAAGGCTATATTTATATTCATTCTTACCAGAAGAACACTGAAAGCAAACTTTACTGGGCTCATAAGATAATTTATATGTTTTTAAAAAGTCTGGAACTCCATAGTTATACCTAAATTCAGTTAAAAGATTAACATCAGAAATAACTATCAAACAGGTAAACTCTGATACCAGTCACCCTATAGCCTGAAAACAGTGGGGTTTTGCTAAGATTTAGCAGTGCAGTGTTCTTGAGATGGAATCTTAAACAGGCACGATTAGAAGGAAATTTTTGTGTAATGAAATTCTGATCAAGATTATTGAATTACAAAGCAATACAAATTGGAATGATTCTGTGAAGTTTCATTATGTCTTGATTAATGCCAACAAGAAAAATAAATACTTCTGACTTTTGATCCAGCATTCATTGCTTGGAGGCACTAATCACATTCATACTATTTTTGCTTACTTGACTTGGAACTTGATCAGCTGCAACATTTGGAGACAAGAATGGATTAAGAACAGATTTAACACTAGTCCTGCTGCTACACACTTAAGGAAAGTTGGATTATTTTATTGTGTTTGAACCTATTTACCACCCTGAGTAAAAAAAAAAAAAATTATTATTTTTTTTTAAATAAAAAATTCATGAACACTCCCCAAAAATATTCTTATAAATCCATATCTCATTATATAAGGCTTAAGTCTATTTACTGTACCAAATGATATGCCATTCAGACTCCCACAGTATAGTTACTTATATTCCTGTAAACTAGGCTGAGGTTTATGAGGTTCCATTTTCAGTTTGAGCTGAATGAACCCAAATGTCTACAGTACGAGAGTTCCACCGTTTTAACTTCAGATTTGTCCTATATCATTTGAAAAAAAAAGATATGTTTCTACATTCCATATTGAGATATTTAAACAGTGACTGAACTCAATGTTTCATTTCAATATATTGATTTTAAATTGTCTGATTCAGTATTAAACTGCACCTGAAAACTTTCTCAATTTCTTTCAAAAGTTTGGTTAAGATTCTTTAGACAAACATGAATGAACACACGTTATGAATCACTTAACTTGAAATTTCATTCTTGAAATTTCCCTCTCAGTTCAATATATGGACTCTAAAATTAGTGGTGAGAAAAAAATACTTCAGAGTGTAACTTTATGCACTTTTTAGACCTCTACTTAAGATGACATGAATCACATCTTTATAGATACACCTGCTTCTCTTTATTGACTGTGGAAGGAATGTATGTAAATAGCTATGACAGGTGGACCACCATCCCTCTGTATTTTATCTCTTTTGACTAGGTGAGATTTTGGTAGTTTTATAGTAAGTTATACAACCCTGAGAATACACTCAGTTTGCACAGAGAAAACGGAGCTCAAGGAATCATAAGACATGCAGTAAACATATGTTTTAACTGGAGATTTAGAGAGCTCCCTTTGTGATGCTTTTGTACTTCTTTTCTCTGATGAATGGCAATTTTAAATGAATAAGGATGAAAAGGCTGGGGAAAAGTTCCAGGTAAAATAGTTTTCTTCTGTGTCTCTTGATCTTCATTGTGTGAGTGCAGAAACTGTAACAGAAAAATATTCCAACTGTTTAGTTTTCTAGTTTTAGTTAAAAAAAACCAAAACAAAACAAATAATTAAATTTTTATTTCAGAGTTGCATTTAGCCTTTTAAAGCGCTAATCTTGTAAAGGATACCTCAACTATTATTATCAAACAAAAACTTCCTTCAGCTGAGAAATACAATTTTCACATTTTTACAACATAAAAATTATATTTCTTTAAGGGTTTTTTTGGTTTGTTTGTTTTAATTGGAAGAGGAATTTTAATTCCTCCTTTTTTACTTAGTTGTGATTTAGGTGGAAATCTTAATTATATTATTGTTATATTTTTCTGATTCATGTCATAACTTTATGCAAGACTGAAATTAATGGCAGCTGACCCTTTACTAGAAGAGGCGATATCGTCTCAATGAAAGCAGAAGGTTGTATGAGGGCCAGAAGCACCTCTTTTTGCTATCATAACAGCCAATAAGAAGGGTACCACAGTATAAGGATGCTGCTAAGGACAGAACTCTATATAGGACCACAGTTTCTTTGCACATAACACAGAAAGTTGAAGAAACAAGGAGGATAGCTAGCTGGGACTGGGAAAGACAACAGAAGTGCAGATGGGAGAAAACAATCACAAACTAAACCATGTTTAGATTTCTTGGCCTTCTCTCTAGCAAATCTATAAGTACTCTCTATTTTTTATAAAAATCTGTTTGAAGTAATTGGTGACCTTGGGTTAATTAGGTGAATTTATGGTTTCATATGAGGAATGAGAGCTATAATTGTGTAGAGAAGCAATTTATATGTACATGAACATCGGAAGTGTTATTATATAAAATTATAAAAAAATAAACACTCCTTTGGTTCCTCTGGATTGTAATAATCATCCAGATATTTGAAGGTCTCTCTTAATTATTTGAGCAGTTGCTGTTTTCAGCAGAAATTATTCTGCAAGCAAAGACAAAAAACATACTTGCATCAGGTTTATGTTCTTAAAACAGCATTAATCCTTATTTGCCTGATGGTATGAATTCTTGTCAGCATGGTGGTCATACTTTGAGACCCTGTGTGCTGTGAGTAATTCTAAGATATAGAGAAGATATTTTAGTTGTCCAGTCTTAATTCTAATTGTGAAGCAAAATGGAGAGGGTCTTTGGTTTTTTTTTTTTTTTTTTTTTTTGTGATTGCTGTTGTTGTTTTTAAAGCAGATTTCTTCAGAGAGGAATTATATAGAAAAAACTTTAAAAAAAACCCCAAAACACAACGCTTTTTCTCCAGGTTTTAAAGCTACTAATAATATTGAGTAGAAGATTTGATGATCTTTTGGTTTCCTGATTTTCTAATAATTAAAATTTTTGAAGTATCACATAAAACAAAATATATTAAAAATAATTGCATTTCTAAAGGTGCATAATATGAAGATTTTAAACCTGAAAGAGAAATCAGCATTTTCTGTTGCAGTATTTATGGATTTTATACATTAAAGACAGTCAGATAAAGTTTATTTGAAACATTCCCATGGTGAGTAGGGATACTAGGGGAAAGATTCAGCTTTTCTTTGCTCAGCTGTACAATTGGTTTATGTGTAGAAAATTATTTTCTGTTTCATACCATGGGAGGCAGTATTTCAGAGACAAATGTGCTGAGGATATTTGGCTAGCTAGAGTTTGGGAAAACAGAGAGAAAGACAGGGAGAAGTGAGCAGCACATTATAAATACTGTGGTAAAGCACCGTAATTCTCCTCCTGAGATGTAGCCTTTGGGGGAATAAAACTGTAAACTTTGCTGCTCCAGAAAGTCTGATCAGTCAGTTGTCACTCTCTGCCTGACTGTGCTTTGTAAACAGCTGGAATTCTTTCTCCTAAGGCTTATATATGCTGCTTTTTATCTCACAGAATGGATCTCAAAGCTTGAATAAATTCAAAATTAATGTATATGGAATGCTAAAGATCACGTCTCTGGAGATATTCTACACTACATTGAGGAATCACTCAGAGAATCTTTTGCTCCTAACCTCTACATGCCCAGGCCTGTTTTTGCCTTTTTTTTTTTTTTTTTTTACATGGTGAAGTTGTTTTAAATATTTTTATTACCCACAAGCATAACACCCACATTATACTGCAGAAACTTCTATATTTTTAACTCAGAGGAAGGAAGAACAAACATTTCCCTCATGTTATTTCTACATGTCCCAACAAATCAAGGGGACACAGTTCAAGTCTGACTGCAGCTAAGAAGTAACAAATAAATAGAACAAATAAATAAATCTTAGGAAATATCTTCTTTTATGTACAGTATTTATCAACACATAATGTCATCTTGATTTTGCACTTAAAAGTCTCTTCTTCAATATGAAAGTAACTTTTCTCTCAAAAAGACAAACAAAGGTCTGTGTCACTGTAAAAGTCATAAACTAGAAAATGCTAACATTAATTTTTCATTGATTTTTTTGCCAAACAATATTTTGGTGTTACCTAATTGCTCTACTTTGAAAAATTGCTTAATGAGTTTCCATATCCTTACTTGTAGTTCAGATGCAGCAGGATGTATAAGTTAGAAGCAGAATAGATTTCCACCTTCAAAACTGTTTGCAGAGTGCAGTGTTCTGGAGAGATCAGTGGGGTTCCTCACTGCATGTTATTCTATTAGACAGGAGGATGAGGGATTCTTTGAAGTAACTGTTGTGCAACAAAGTTAAGCTTCCAGATAAGCTGGAGAACAGTGCTTTGAAGGTTTCACCAAGATTGTCAAATTTTGCAAAACATTTTACCTTCAAAGCAACTCAAACTTTTTTCTCCTGGTGCTTTAAGCATCATAATGAAATGTTTAAACAATCCTGAGAGGATTAAACAGTAGTTTGTTAGGCTATCTGGACACTTCTGTAGTATTAAAGCTTTCCTCTGGTCTGACTGATTTGCTAGCTCAGTTCCCATTCCTTGTTATGCACACAGAAAACATCTCTAGCTAATTATGCTTCTCCTTCCTACCCTTATTTTGTAAATAACCAGAGGACATGCAGAGAGTCTAGGTGCAACTGGAACTTGTTATCAGGTGCATAGCTACCAGTTACTTGTTAAACTATGCTTAACACTCTTAAATCAATAAATACATGGCAGAAATGAAGAGACTAAAATTACACAGTAACCTTGGTTTTGGTAATAGAATGATAACCTGGGACATGTAGTAGAGGTAGTTCATCTTGTTCAGACAGCTCTCAAGCAAAGTATGTTTTTGATCAATATTTTTTAAAGCATCATCTGGACATCGTTTTATTGTTTTCTTTAGTTAATCCTGAATATTGTAAACAAAGGTGCTGTAACTGAAATCTTACATATGATCTTCACTGAGGGTATAACCTGGCTTCCTGCATTTCTTTTTTTTTCAGGATAAAACTAGACACTTTTATTTATTCAAGTTATACTATAATACATTGAAAGAGGAAAGAGGATGACTTAGGTTTTTTTTTTGTTTGTTTTGTTTTCCCTCTAAAGATCTCCTGTGTAAAAAATACTTGTACCATAAATATTTTTAGTTATCAGCATACTTAAGGTCTACTTTGTAGACCAACAATTTTTCTTCAGATGTCTTGAACTTTCACTCAAGTATCTAATTTGAAAAGTGAAATGAAAGTGATCTGGGAAAGGGTACACAGAGAGTAAATAGTTTTGTGTAGAAAACAAAAAGTATATTAACAAATGCTATTTTATACACCATATACCTTGGCACATGTGTGGTGTTGTGGTGTTTTTTTTTGTTTTTCCTCCCCTCCCCGTTTTTGTTTTGTTTGTTTTCTGTTTGTTTGTTTTTTAAAGCACAATTTTTATAGGTGTTTTCTCCCTGATAATACTTGCATATAAAGTGTACTCACCTTTAGTTTAATATTGTGTTTTGGTGAACTCAAAAATACAGATTTTTTCGAACTAAAGTTTACGAAGCTTGCCTTTGCATGCAATGCATTTTTAACACATACAATAATTAGAGTCCTTTTGGTTTGGTTGCTTGCTTTCTTTATTGGGCGGTCT
>NW_008628786.1:29377-64433 GCF_000691845.1 Merops nubicus
TTCCCTCCATGCACATGTCACTTCACTATTTATTCCAGCATTTACTTCTTGAAGGTAGACTTCTACTTTCTCTCTGAAGATGAAGACATGTCATGGTAGTTATATGATAATAGTACAACCAAACTGATTTTAAAGGCCTTTGAAGTTATATGATTAGATATTTTTATTCCTTGGTGGATTTACATTTGACCCAACAGTTTATGACACAGCTGAAAAGGCACCAAGCCTTTCAGATCTTCTGAGATGTAACAAACTTGCTAGTACTTCCGTGAGTAGTTGAGTCATGTGCAACCTGTCAGTGCATCACAATGCTTGTAATTCTCTAACGCAGCCTATCTTGTACTTTGTGTTCACTTCTTTGTTCATGAGCTGCTGCAATCTTTAGTTTTGTATCTAGTATTTTGTACCCTTCCTTTTCCTTTCCATTTGACTTCCCTCTTCTCCTCTTTTGGACTGACACCTATTTTATTATTTTTTTTTTTTAATACCTGCAGAGCGTACTATTAAATATTGTCCTACAATGTAAAGTATTACAAAAACAGTTCTCTGTAAAGCCAGTTTCTTGAATTTTACCATTTCAGACACACTTGCAAAGGCTCTGGTGCCCACCACTTTTTTATGGAATTAAAACAATGAGTGAGGTTTTAGTAGTCTTTCTCCATCCTGTATTAGAAGTGTTTCAAGTTCTGGTTTTACCTCTGTTTGAGTGACTACACTTTTTCCTGTCTTTCTCTGTCCTTATGTTCCTCTTGCAATATAAGAATAATGATTCTATTCAGTGGTCGCACAGTCACATGCGAACATTATAAATAGACCTCAAGCCCACACTGTTGTTTTCTATTTTGCTTTAACAAAAAACACTATGTAGTAATGCAATTACCTGGCCTATCTTAACTGCTATTATATCTTTCTCAAGTTTAATAAATTAAAATCTCATCTGTTGTGCTGTCTTGTGTTTGAGCTTTTAACAATTTTTTTTTTTTATTTTTACAAGCTTTCACCACTGATACAGAGATGTAAACATGGACAACTCTAGATCCCACATGATTATAGTTTTAATTTTTACTATAAATGAAATGTTTTGTACATTATTATTTCCTAATGGGTGGATAATAGCTCCACCCATTCGTGGTCGAACTGAATGTCATGAAGAATTTTATTATTCACAATTTTGCCTCTTTCTTTTTTTTTTGAGGGGGTAGGAAAATCCCATTTACTATTTAATTAAAGAGCAGATCTGCTGCCACCAACTGCGTTTGACAGTTTTGTTGTACATTTTTGGACTTACAATACCCAGAAAAGCATGACCCTGGGGCTTTGGTTGGTTCGTTTTGTACATTAAGGAAACTTCTCGTATATGAGAAGTCATGACAGGCTGGTGAAGTTCCCACTGACTGGAAAAGGGGAAACATAACCCCTATTTTCAAAAAGGGAAAAAAGGAATACCCAAGGCAACTACAGGCCACTAAGTCTCACCTCTGTGTCCAGCAAGATCATGAAACAGATCCTCTTGAAGGCTCTGCTGATGCATATGGAAAATGAAGTAGTTACTGGTGGCAGCCAACATGGTTTCACCAACGGCAAATCGTGCCTGACAAATCTGATGATCTTTTACAATGGAGTTACAGAATTGGTGGATAAGGGAAGAGCAACCAATGTCATCTACCCGGACTTGTACAAAGCATTCAACACTGTCCCTCACAACATCCTGGGCTCTAAATTGGAGAGACATGGACTTGAAGGATGGACCACTTGCTGGATAAGGAATTGGCTGGATGGTCGCACTGAAAGAGTTGTGATCAGCAGTTCGATGTCAGAGTGGAGACCAGTGATGAGTGGTGTTACTCAGGGATCAGTTCTGGGGCCAGTATTTTTTAACATTTTTGTCGGGGACATGGACAGTGAGATTGAGTGCACTCTCAGCAAGTTTGTAAGCGACACCAAGCTGTGTGGTGTGGTCAACGTGCTGGAGGGAAAGGACGTCATCCAGAAGGACCTTGATAGGGTGGAGAGGTGAGCCCATGCCAAGCTCATTAAATTCAGCAAGGTCAGGTGCGAGGTCCTCCACCTGGGTCAGGGCAATCCCAAGCACAAACACAGGCTGGGCAGAGTACAGCCTGGGAGCAGTCCTGAGGAGAAAGACTTGTGGGTGCTGGCTGATGAAAAGCTCAATATGAACCAACAATGTACAAGTGCAGCCCAGAAAGCCAACTGTGTCTTGGGCTGCATCAAAAGAAGTGTGCCCAGCAGGTTGAAGGAGCTGATTCCCCTCCTGTTTTCTGCTCTCGTGACACCCCACCTGGAGTACTGCGTCCAGCTCTGGAGACCCTAACACAAAAAGGACTTGGAGTGGGTCCAGAAGAGAGGTGAAAAGATGATCCAAGGGCTGGAAAATCACTCCTGTGAGACAAGGTGAGAAAGCTGGGGTTGTTTAGACCAGAGAAAAGAAGGTTCTGGGGAAACCTTACTGTGGCTTTCCAGTATCTGAAGGAGGCTGGGAAGGGATTTTCTACAAGGGCTTGTAGTGATAGGACAAGGAGTAGTGGCTTCAAACTGGAAGAAGGTAGTTTTAGATTAGATGTCAGAAGTTCTTCACTATGAGGGTGGTGCGATACAGGAACAGGTTGCCCAGGGAAGTTGTGAATGCTCCATCGCTGGAAGTGTTCAAGACCTGGTTGGATGGGGCTTTGAGCAGCTGGGTCTAGTGGAAGGTGGCCCTGCCCATGGCAGGGGATTGGAACTAGATGACCTCTGGGGTCCCTTCCAATCCAAGTCATTCTATGTTTCTATGAAAAAAGAGCATCATCTCAAAAGAGGTAGAAAAGGTAAAGCCAGATGTGTAACAAAGTGACATCTATAATTTTTTTTATACCTTCACAGAGAAAATCCTCAAGTTTTAAAAAAAGTCCCAAGTATTCAAGTCCTCAAGATCAAAACAGAGTATGTATATTATCTCTATAACTAACTTAATAAGCAGTAGTAGTTTTATATAAGTAGACTTGTTAAATTACTTGGAAAAGCATTTTTGATTTAAAAATTATATAAAAGGCAAGTATATGAGTATTTCTTAGAGAACAACTTCTTTACCTGTGTCCGATTCAACAGAGTGAATGAAAGTGATCTAGAATCCCAGCCTGTCTCAAGTACTTTGAGTCCCTTGGTCCAATTCTGCTTGTGCTTCTGAACTTTGGTAGGATTTTTACACCTAAGGAGAAAGGCTAGCAAGACTGTACCATGAACATTTTTATGCAAGATATTTTTTTTTTTCCCAGTGAAGACAAAACTGTATGCCTGGGAATTTTATATATATGTCAGAAGAGAATTCACTGAAGACAAGAAATCCCCTGTTAGTGATTTGCAGCTAGGTTATGGTTCATTTGTAGCTGCTGAGTGGCACAGTGGGATCACAACTGTATTTGAGAATCTGGAACAATATTTCCCTGGGGTGTTTCTATTACTGAAGTAGCTGAACTAGTGTACAATTTATATATTCCAAGATCTACTATAGCCCTACAAAACAGAACTAAAATGTATGGAATGATGATTTGTCCATTTATAGATATAAACATTATTTATGTTTACTGTGTATATTGTTTTTTTTCAAAACTGATACTTCACTTTTTATAGAAACTATGCTTTCCAAAAAATAACTGAGTTCACACCATCTGGCTATAAACGTCCATTTTTTTTTGAGCTATATTCCTAATGTATAGAAAAGAGGCATGATCTGACATTATACCAATTTTATTTCTGGAAAGATTAGATTCATGTTCCCCCCTCCCCCAGTGGAAGGGTGTTTATTTCTGCTAGTGATTAACAAGAATGTAACACCGTTATTTCATATTTTGAATACAGAGTTACAGTGCTGGTTTGGCATTTCAAGACACCAACATGTTTGGTAGAAACTCTACAGTGCACATTTTTCTTGGATTACTAATATTGGCTCAAACTTTAACAAACTAACAGAAGGGGAAAAAAATTACAAAGAGCAGAATTATAACAAAGAATTCTTTTTTTGTTGTTGTTCCTGAGGCAGGTGCCTACAGTGCTGCATTATACTGGTCTCAGGAAAAGTACATATAACTGTCTGACTTACAGATTCCCAGGCTTGATCGAAAGCTTTATCAGATTTAACTTAAAAAAACCACACACACATACATATTTTTCCATTAATTATGGAAGTATGATAATGATAAATACTTTGTGAGACCATCTGTATAAAATATATTCTTATTCCTTGAGGTATACATGAAACAGCTGAAAAGATACAAAAAGCTTATTTTACAGCAATGTAAAGCATTTATGAAATACCTTAGCTATTACAAATATGAAGCAGTCATGGTATTACTTTTACTTATTCCTACTTAGAGCTCTCTGTTTGCATTTCTAACAGCTATCTTCCCTAAAGTAGAGATTTGGGGTTAATTGGGATTTATGGCAGCATAAGGGAGGAAGCTGCCAGAAGTAATTTTAAACCACTAAAGAAAAAGCTTTATAAAATGATGGAATCACAAATTACAGATGCCTTTTGCCAAGTATAACTTTTTTTTCCTTATAATTAAATCTTAACATAGAGTCATACTTCTTTATTTATAAAAAAAATAAATTCTAACTTTTATTTGTTTACCTTGCAGAATAGTTTTGCTCACTACTATGCAAACCTGTTAGAAGATACCAAATTAATGCAATAAGTATCTTATCAATAGCATTTCATTCTAAGAAGGAAAAGGGAAAAAAAATCTGTGGATTGCTGAGCTCTCCCTGAGAATTGCTTAGGACCCTCAGCTGCCCATGAAGTCAATGGGAGCTGTAAGTGCTCATGACCTCTTTAGTGTCCTAGTCATGAGCACCTTGGACTCTTACTCATTCCATTTGTCTAGGGCTTAAAAGAAGTCAGCTCCCAGCAGCTGCCTACACTGCATGCTCTGTTGTGTTGCAGGAAAGTACAAGTGGCCTGTAAAAGAGCTGGCTTGAGCACTGGAAATTGTTTAGCAGAAAGGAATTGGGAACTGAATTCCCCGAGGTACCTTTGGGTATGTATCCTGCTTGCCACTAGTTGATTCTCTGATGCTTCTGTTAAAGCCAAAGGGAAACCGAAGCTACTTTTGGAGGCAAATGAGTACACTGGCAGGGATTTTCTGATGAGGCAGGTAAGTCATTGCAGTGGATGTCCCAGCGGTGAAGGAGGTCTCACTTCACTGCTCAGGGGCTAGCCCAAGCAGTGCACCGAGAACTGCTTCTGCTCACCCCTTCTCCCAGGTGTTGCCCGAGAGATGACTGTTCAAGGAGGTTCACTTCTGGTGCAGTGACAACCACCAGAAGGAGGTTCTCCTGTCATATGGCAAGTATACACCAAATGACATATTAGGGGAGAGAATTAAAAACAGGAAAAGCCCAGAGGCTGACTGTTAATAATAAAATGATTCACATGGTCTTCAGCTTACTGTGTCTCACTTTTCTGAAGAGGAAGCGGGTAACCAGCCCAGAACATCCTATGTTGTTTTATCAGCAGAAGCTGATTTCAAGCTATTCCTTTACTGGAGAAATGTATTTCTGAGCAGAGACTTGCCTGTGCATCTGAGGGAAATACATTACCCCTACTGCTTCCAAGGAGACTCTAGATGAAACTGCACTGTGTAAGCAGTAAATTCTGCCACATGTAAGTGCTGGGGCTGTGGTGTGTGGCTTTTGCCTAAAAGTTTTGGAACTCACGGTCTCACCTAGCTGTAGTTCTTTAAGCTTAGTCACCAGGCTTTTTGGACCTTGATTCTAAGGTTCACTTGTGCTCAACAGTGCAAGTGATACAGGTAGTTAGCAACACAAGAATAAAACCCAAGTCCAGACATCAAGTGAGAGAAAAATAAAGAATGGATTAATCATGAAGAATTCTAACTTTGCTTTTTCTGTTTTCCATCTTTAAAAATTCACTCAAGAAGCAGAAAAATACCACCTATTCTTATTAATGCAAATCAGGACATTACCTCTTTTCACAGAAAATAGTAAGAAATTTTCCAGTCCATTTTCTTAAGAAAAAAATGTAGGCTTATTGTTTATTTTATTGTCAGAAGAGACAAAACCTAAAGCTTTTATCTTAAAAAAGTAGAACATTTCAACCAAAAAGGCCTGACTCATTTTTTTAAGGTTTAAAACCCAATAATCCTTTTTCTGTGTCTCTGTTTTAAGGATATGATCTGGGCAAACGGGAAATTAAATGGTAGTGCTTCTGAGATACCTTACTAGGAAAGACATTCTGGCATCTGGAAAAAAATAGACTGCCACTGAGAGAAATCAGTTCTCCGTTTTTCTTTGTCACTAGGCCAAATGAGAATAAAAGGCCAGGTAAGAATTATGACATTCATAACAATAAAATATACAAACATCTTACAAGAAAAAAAATAGCTACAAAAATTCTTTTCTCCCTGACCTTACCATAAACACTGTTTTATATGATGTTAAACAGTTTGTTTCTGATCACTGAGAAAGAGCTCTTCCTCTGAATTTAGCACAGGCATAACTTTACGTGGTATTTGCAAGTGCTATGAAAATTCTGGGTTTGTTTTACTGCTCTGTTCAATTTTCTTATGTCTGCCAAGTTCCAAAATTTTTATAGACTTTGTAATAGTCTTAGTTTCAAAAAACTCAGAGGAGAGATGAAACTTAAATTATTCTAATTTTCTTTTGAATAACTTCATCAGTTATTGATGTTATGTAGTAGTTATGAAATTTTATGTCTTGTCACTGAGCTTTCCTATTTTCCACACAGACATTTTTGATGAGCTATGTTTTTTGATGAGACTTTGTTTTCAGTCATTTGCAATGTGTTTTGTCTTTCTAAATTTGTTGACAGAGTAGAAAATGACACTTAGACAATTAGTGACATCAGTGGTATATAGTTATGTTGCAGTTGTGCAAGGTTGGGACTGTTACTAATTATTCTTGTTACATACATATATATATTATATCTTGCCTAGGGAAGAAATTAAAGCACAAAGTGTATAATAAAGGTACCATGAGGTCACTCAGGTTTTCCCTCAAAGAGATAAAAAGTCTGTGCAGATTCTATAGTTTACAAACCTGCATAACAGTTAATTAGGATGAATTCCAAAACAGGAAGAGTATTTTCTCAATAACAATGCGACAGTGGATGTGGATTAGACAACATTAAACTGACAGGGACTAAATTGGTGATGATTTTCATAGAAAAATGGATTAAAATGTCATTGTAGCTAATAAACTCATTATGGAACATTTTTGTCATAAATCTGATGGTTAAAAGAATTCTATCAATCCTGATGTCATTGGCACTGCATTGAGAGAGCTGACTTCTTAGTATTCCACTAACGCGAAGTAAACATTAAGAATAAAAAGGCAACTGATACTAAAGGTCACCCTTGGCTCAAAAGCAAGGCTAGAAACTTGAAAAGATTCCTAACAGTTAGATTAGAAATTAGATTAGAAATTAGAATCTAAAATAACATTTCATAAGGACTACAGGATACAAAAAACAGTATTAAAGTTAACATGACTACCTCCCCCCCCCAACAACTGACACTGTAAGTCAAAGAAGTCACATAGTTTCTCTAGCACTGTTGTGACTCCTAAAGCTCCAGCACATGCAGTATCTCTGGATAAAATCATAACACAGGCAAGGATTTAAAATCAGGACACATTATCTTTCAAAATTTTAATTGTCATATCTAAAAGCCTTTGGATGACAGCAGTAAAATCAGCTGCTCAGTGAGTCACAGTGGAACACATCTATTTACCTGAACTGAATCATATTTAATTTTTGTTTCAGGCTCAATATGTCTTTCCTTATGCTTTAATGTTATATGAAGCTTCAGGTTAATTTAATTATTTCTAAAGTGGATTAATGCAGGTCCCAGTTCATCAAATACATCCCTTGAATAATAAAGCAGATCTTAAACTCTTGATACTTTTGTTCTGTAGCAGCTTCTAGGTGCCTGAACTTATATACTTGAAAGAAGAGAGGGTTAATCATAATGATATTCTGTTTCTTGCCTTTAAGTAGCTCTTGGTTAATTTAGACAACTCTGAGACACTAGGATATAATGAACAGAGATGACATCCAAAAAGTACAGTGCTGTACAAGCTCATAATGCTTTCATAAGTAAAATAAGCAATTACTGCAGACTTACTCTTTTATCTAATTAATGGGTTACACATGCCTGGAATGACTAGCCTTTCACATTTTCTTTCTATTGGTTTTCTAATATGATATATAAAAAGAAAATATATTACACATCTTATTATGACTGTTTTGCCTGTGGGAAAAGAAAGTAATTGGATGTGTTTTGATCTAACTTATGAAGTAAGTAGAAATGAAAGACACTTCTTTGTAGTAAGAAGTTCTATTCCAAAAACAAGCAACTATTACATTTCCACATATTTCTTCTACTTCTTTTAAGAGAAACCAGTAGTAAGAGCAGAAATGTTCTTCATTTATTTGAAGCCAACAAAAAGACAGAGTGTTCTAGTGGCTTAGTCCTGCTAATTACTTGCTGATTAGATAATCTTAATTCTTTGCTGTGTTATGGTTCTGTCTGTTACTCAGTGTAAATTCTCTAGACATTTAAGAGTGAGTAAATGCCTAATAATGCAGATTTTAGCTTTTGACAGCTGCTTTGGGGATGAGATGCTTGACAGTTATCTCATCTGTTCAGTGATGGTTTCCAAAAGTGTTTGATATAAAAGTATGTTGCTCAGCTCAACCCCTTTCCCAGCCTTTCTGTGTGGGTATGCACACTACAAGGTATAAGTAATATCCCTCAGGCAATAAAAGCCTATTTTGCCTCCACTCTAAGATAACTGGGAGATGTACTGCCATTTTCATATGGCACAGTGTTTGACTCCAAGACACAAAAGACCTTGCTAACATCAGCTAAGAACTGTAAGGAATTACTCTTACGTGATTGCTGAGGAGATTGGTGCATATGGCTAGCTTCTGTCTGCCTTCAGAAAACAGCCCCTCAAATGTATGAGTCACAGTATGGCATATTTTCACACCCAAACACTTTTTTTTAGACAGACAGCCTATACACATATTGGTACATATGTACGTGTGTGTACATGCGTGTACGTGTGTGACCAAATTCCAAAACTTAAAACTAACCTTTAAACTTTACTGAATATGTATTGTTGCAGTAAGTTTAAAACCCTTCCTTCTTAGACTTAGAGATGCTCCCAGAAATACACTACCATTGTTGTAAGTTCATTTCAGCAGCAGCTTGTAATTTTTACCTGGCATATTCTCAGGCAAAGTGGTAAAATACTTCCCTGAATCTCTTTTTGTTTTGCAAACAAAGGAATTCACTTCTAATTTGACATTTATGTTCGACAGAGAGGAGACTGGGGAAGAGGACAACTTCATGAGACAGCTAGGCAATCCCAATTTACACCAGTGGTGTCTTCTGTACAACCACTGATTGTGATCACTGACATATAAAGTTCTCTTAACTTTTCTGCAATGTTTATTGATTTGTTTCACCAACAGGTTTGTGTCTGTCTTCTTATGCTTTATGGTATCCCACATTCTTTCAATCTTTTTGCTTATTTTTACAAGAAAGCTACTTCATTGGTAACAACCTGCAGTTTAATATGTTAATATGAATTAGACTATGACTCCATTGTCTTTTTCAGAAGCTGTGATAACACTTTCACTCTAATTTCTCAGGGGTATTGGATGCTTGAGATTGTGATAATGGGACCAGAAATTAGAAGCACCTCAGTTTAAACCTCTATGAGCAGACATATGAGACCAGAATGTGTTTAAACTGATTTATTATAGATGCTTATATAATAAGATTAATCTTTCTCAGGAAATGTTTATTTATCTCCAGAGAAAAAGATCATTAATCAACATGCAAATGAGTGAGTTATTACAGTTGTGCATCAACTTCACCTCATGTTTAATTTGAAATTGAATTCCAAATTTCTTTAATACCTGTTCCTGAGATTGAACCTTACTAGACCCCACTATGGTACTGGAGTTGTAGTAACCTTTCAAAAATAGTTTTGATGTGCGTCACCATCTACCTAGATGTAAAATTTTCTTCTAAAAATATCTCAATGAAGACAATATTATCAGTTAGAATGAGCAAATAAGAATCCAAAATTTTCCACTTTTCTGTGTAATCCTCAGAGGTTCCCTTCATTGTCTACTCAATAACTGTCAGAAACCCAACATATTGACTAATTCACAATCTTCATGTTTATGCTCATATTCAATTTTTAATATTTTTTAAATCTTTTAAAGGCTTTTATTTTTTTTTGTCCTATGCCACTGCATCTTCCTTCCTCTTAGGTGCAATTTACTCTTACAACTCCGCAATAAACATTTTAGAAATTACTGAAAGTAGATATATTTTGGTAATGACATTTGTCTGTGTAATTTTTTTTTCTATAAGATACACAAGGCAGACATTGAAGAAAGATTACAAATCAAATAGCTTAATTGCATATATCTATTCCATAAGCACCTTTGATAGACAAGTTGTAGAGTTAGATTTAGAGTTGCTTTAAATTAGTGTATGTTTCTTGATGTTAATTGGTCTTGAATGTTAGAGATAACACTTAAAAAGTAGGAAATATTAAGTTCCAAAGCTAATATATCTCATGATAAATGGAATTAATTAAAAAAAAGTGTAGTGCAGTTGTGTTGAAATTAAGTTATTTGGTGACACATTCTTCATTATTATAGTACTGTGATTCTTCGTTCTTATCTGTTACGGTAGGTCTATGATAGTTCAACAGCTGGAATTTAAACATCTAAAATGGTGAAAAGAAAATAAAGTAAAACTCTGTGGTAAAAATTTAAGCTTTCAGTTGTCTTCCTTTGTTTCCACAACTTTTGTATATATGTATATATGTCTGTATATATGAGATGAATTCAGGGAACATGATGCTTTGTTACAACAGCTAATTGTTCTCCTTTCTTTGCCTTTCTAGTATCTCTTCTCAGCTCCCTTGTGTTGGTGTTGCTTCTGTTTGGGTTTTTCCCCCAGCCCCTGTATTCAGATTTTCATTCTACTTAATAAAATGCAAAACTTTTAAGGAATTTACAAGGAAGGAATAACTAGTAAAATAGGAGATTGTGTATCTCAAATTTTTTTATGGTTCTGATTTGTCTAAATACAAACAGACCACTCCACCAGAGGGAGGAATAAGTTAGTACTCACTGCATAGGACATGAAGAAGAGAGCAAGACAGCTAAGGATCTAATCCATGGGAGATGGCATTAGCCACACCATAAGTCCAATTATGTAGTAGGGACTCATCTTTCTCCTTGCCATCCTGGGAACTCCACTTGTTATACACAGTCAAAAAGCCTTTCTCACAGGCAGAACCCCCACACAACACATCCACTACATAAACAAACCTCCCAAGCTCACCAGAAAGGGAATAAGTTCTTATATAGTTGGCTTCTTGCCCCACCTCTGAAGGCAGTGGCACCTGGTGGTGACCTCCTAATCAGTTCCTACCCACGTCTGGCCAAACCCTGGGTGAACACCAGTCAGGAGGGGCTTTCTTGCTTGGTTGTGGGCATCATCCATATGCCAACCCTCATTCAGAGCTGGATGTTTAACCCCAGCACTTCACACCACAAATCAAAAAGGTATGTGCCAAGTAAACTAGATGGTGGAACATTAAGGGTAAAAGAGAGTAAAACCCGTGACACTTATGCACTCCTGACAATTATTTTTAAATGCATTCTAGATTTTGATTATTTATTATCACTCTTCTAACTAGATCTGCTCAAAATTTTCTTTTATACTTTCTGAAAAATAACAAAAAAGAAATAATCTGACCTTTAAAACAAACAAGTATTTTAGTTTCAGGAAAGTGGTTTCTGAAATTACTTTATCTGCCTGTACATACTTCTAATAGCATATAACGATACGTTTTCCTAACAATCTAGAATCTAAAGTTTCTGTTTGATAATGATTTAGGCAAAAATTGAAGAGGTTATGGTGAGTTATTCTGTTGTTCTTGTTTTCCTTTTTAAATCATTATTTTAAAAGCACTAGATATTACTTATCTGCTTCCTTAGGAAGATAAATATATGTGCAAATTATTTCCTAAAGGTACTTTCCAATTCCTAGTAACTTTAGTAGCCAGAGTCCATGTATTTTAATGATAAGAGGTCATGTCTAATAACAATTTTGACAGATATGTGCCCAAGGAACCAAGTTAGTAAAAACTGATTTACTGTCTTTTAAAAAATGTCTGAACTTTTTTATAAATCTCGAGAAAATTATATCATAACCTTCAAAGGCTTATACAGTTCCAGGAGGCAGCACATTTTTGTTTGCCAGATTGAAATGCTAGACAGTTTGAACAGTTTTATCTCTAGGATGGAAGAAGAACGTAGTTGTGCAGCAGATGGGTTATCAAGGTGACCATAAAGTGTGGTGGTATGGTTAAGAATGTCAACTATGAGGCTGTTATTCCTCCTCTTCATTTAATCTGTCACTGAAAAACCTACATAAACATTTCATATAAAAGTTTCAGTTAAGACTAAGAACATGGCAGGCATTCACTCCACTAGATCTAAGAAATTTCCCTAAGTTTAGAACAAAGCAGAATACATAGCTATGCAAGGGGGAATAAAAATGATTATGTGATATATTCTGAAAATAACATCTTCATAAATTAAAATAAGACAATAATTTTTACTCTTTAATTCCACAGAACCACTCAAAGAAACTTATGTCATTGATTAAAGAAAGGAACAGAGCTGGGTGTGCAGAGGAACAAGTGAAGGGACTAGAAGATGAGACAGGAGAACCTCACCAACCAGTTAGCAGAGACCTCTGAATATGTAGTAAAAAGCCTGAGTCCTGAGCCTAATTTTTTTCCACTGGGGAAGAATCTCAAAATACAGGCTGCAGTCAATGTCATTGTGAAGGACAGCAGCTCAGAGCAATCCCAGAAATTAAGTTTCAAAATATGATCAAACTCTATATTCCTTGTCAACTCAAACTCATTCAAATGACTATGCACTTTTCAGGTCATATTGCTATTTACATAATTGACTGAAGCTAATATATACTAGTCAGAAATATTTTGATATACTGCATTTTCTTTCTTTATGACTCATGCTTCATGCCTTGATATTTATCACGGGTTCAGCTGCACACTCTAACTTTGTGCCTACTTTACTGATTAAACTGAATATTTTAGTAACAGGATTTACATACACACTGATTGCCCTGTGCACTTGTATTTTTTATTTTTTTTTTAATGAGGGAGAAAAAAAGTAAGGAGTGTTACTTTCTTCGCTATGATGTATTCTTTGTCTGTCTCCTTGATGTATATGTGATTAAAGCTTATTCAAACTATTTACAGACCTTTTTTATTTGCCAAGACTTGGACACAGTGTATTTAATTCCAAAACGTAGATCCTTTGGGAAAATGCAGTAATGAATAGTTCTTTTAAAAGTAAAAAGGTAAGTTCCTTACTATGATGAAAGAGGAGTGATGTTTGTGAAAATTTGTATTACATCAATTGATAAAGACACAAGATCTATGCTGCCAGGAGTAATTTTCTTTACAGTTTGGGATGACTAAATATTGTAGATATGATAGGAATATGGTTTGGGCTGTTATGTAAAGCAAGCACCACATTCCTCCGTTACAAATCTATACTGTGATGTTCATTACTGATTTCACGGTGAAGACTATGAAAGCAGGTCACCGTTTGGAAAGTTATTTTTGTTTTCACTTCTACCCTTTGTTTCCCAGTGTATCTGTGAACATATACATGTATTTGATCTTATTCATGCCTTCATAGGAAAGTAAATTATTGAACATAAATACTCAAATTAGGATTACTTTCTTGCTTGACTGTATTTATATCTACAGGATAATGAAATTAATCAGAAAAGATAGTCCTGCCTCCTTTTCTGGGTATAGAGTGTGCCTAGTAGTCCCAGGGCACAAGGGACTGTAACCTTAGGGGAGGTAAGAGTCCAAGTCTCTTATATACTCTGACAGTACTCCAGAACTAAAATCCATTTGCTGGGTTATGATGGTATCACTCCCACAAGAGGCCCCTGGCCCTGGTTTTCATTTCACACATGAGGCAAAGCCTCAGTGGACTCATACATAAAGACGTCAACCCTGAAACAAAAACGGTCTTAAGTGTAAGGATTGCATGTTACATCTAGCCAAGGTGGTGGCATTACTGAACGCTTTTTTAAGATGACTTCAGTAATTCAGTAAGAGTGTATTTAGTGTATAATGAAACTACTCCCTATGTTGTATGTATCTTAGTTTAAAACGAAGATGACAAACAGAAGGCATGTGAGTAATCTTTGTGATTCTTTCTCAGTCTTTGGGGACAAGTTTCCATGTAAGGTCTTCTTCCTTCCTAGAACAGAGCATTCTCTTGAATGTCAGTGTTATGTAGTTATGGAAACACCTGGAACATACTCTGTGTATGACCACAGACCTGCTTTACAAATTCTCTTTCTATACGGATTCCAAATACCAGGTATAGGTCAAAATATTGCTATTCATGCATTGAGGTAAGTCAATTTACTGTTTTCTTAGTGGTTATCCAGAAGTAAGCTTTCAAATTTTTATCTTTTGCACGAATGTGAATATTAGATGATGCATTAGAATCAGTACTTTAAAAATCATGCAGATGGTGCACACATCAGGACCACAGTATTAGTCTGATTCAGGAAGTTCTGAACCGGGAGGCCTATAAGCAATCTAATATTAGCAGTGATGTATTTAAAGCCTCAGCAACTACCCTTTGTTGGAATATCAAATGGCAGTTTTGTGCAGTTCATATGCAAATGCGTAATGTGCAGTTCAATCAGCACAACATGAAAAAGTTAAAATGTGACTCCGTGCAGCTGAATTGGCAAACACTACTTTTTGATTAAAAGCACCTGTCTGTGCTGCAAATTCATTGTCAAGATGAAACTAGTAAACAAAGTGAGAAGTGTGAGGTGGATTGAAATCTAGCTGAGTGGTTGGGACAAGAAGGTCATCACCAGTGCAAAAAAACTCCCTGTAGGCCAGTGATTTGTGGTGAACTTCAGGGGTCAACAATGAATCCAGTTCTGTTTAACCTGTTCATAGATGATCTGCATGATGGGGTAAAATGTACCCTCAGAAATTTTTTAGACCAAACTGAGAGGAGTGGCTTATACACAAGAGAGTTGTGTTGTCATGTGGCATTGTCTTCTAATACCTACTATGGAACATCATAAATGGCTAAACACACAGAAAGCTAGATTAACAGAAAGAAATCATATGCACCTTGGTTAGATATATATGATAACTCATTACTTGTTAATTGCCTAACTTCACCATAATTAGGTGAAATGTACTTGCAAAATTGCATTATTACTGAAATTAATTTTCTTAAGAAATTTAAGAAATTTTCTTAAGAATACTTTCATTACAAATGGGAGGGATTAAACAATAAAGGAAGAAGAATAATCTAACTTTGATAACCTTGTCAATCCATTATAACTATATTATTTTTAGGGGTTTTAAAGAAGTACAAATTTCATACTACATGGTGGTCCCCAAAAGACACTAAGGGAAATAATTTGTACTGAAGTCATTCCTACAATGTTTGATCACACAGTGTAACTTCTGATTCATACAGCAGTACATCCCAAAATTCTAGTCACCTTATATTTTCTCACTAAAGGTCCTAATCGAGAGTTGAATTTTGCTTTTCTAGCTGTAGGAACAAACAGAGGACAAGAAGGTACTTTAGGGAAGACAATGAAGATGGACAGAGAAAGGATTTTTTTGAGGGTTCCCTGGAGTTTGGGAGTACTGAAACACAACCCTAGACTTAAAAGCCCCAAAGATCTATTTCTGTCCCTCTTTCCACATAAACTGGCAGATTTTCGATTTACAGGGCTTTCAATTGTTACTTGAGCATGCTGTACAAGTAATGCCATGACAAATCAACAAGATATAGGTAGTGTGCAGAGTATTGAGAGCTTCTACATCATTTTCATTAAGAAGTAAGTAGGTCTTATTTTTCCATTTATTTTTTTTTTTTTAATTATTTTTTCATAGCTGAGGAGGTAATTCCAGGCTGGGGAAAAAAAAAAAAATAGGAAATAGGAAGTTGGCATTATTCAGATGAACATGTCTGTATTGGTACAAAAGAACTACAAAAAGCTGAACATTAGATTTGAGTTACTATATATAACAGTATGATGAAAGACCAAAGACTGTGTATCAAGCTTTAATGAATACCTGACTGAGGAAGCATATGAAAGCAGTACGAGCAGAATTTAGAACACGGAGTTGTCTCAATGGGATATTAGTGATAAAAACTCTGCTGCTCAGGAATGAGACAGAAATGAAGCCTCATATTCGTCAAAACACAATACTGCCAATAAGGACATCAGATCTTTTGGTTTTCAATTCCAACCCATAAAACTTCACATTCCAGTTGAGTAATAAAACTAGACTCATTTTGAAAAGCTGTCCTATGTCTCATCATAAATCTGCTGCTTGTGTAAGTCCAAAAGTAGCAAAGTTTGAAGTACTTTTGGAATTGCTATTATAACCACAATAAGAAACACTGATGTACAGATAAAACCCCACTTTCTGAACAATGGAGATGGATCTATTTCCACTGTTCAGAGATACAGTCAAGTTTTCATTAACCTGAGGCAGAATTTTACCCAGGAAATATTGAGTAGCCTGCATAGCAGACTATTCAATCTTTATAACACTAGGAAGACAACTGAGGAAAGAATTATCTGCTTATGAAAATTTGAATATCTTTAAACATTATAATTGTATGTTAATATTTTCATTCGATTTATGTTTTTCAATTAATAATTAAAACTATGCTACCCACTTGAAAAATGTCTACATCAGTATTAAGTCTTTTAAACATGTAAAAAAATGTAACAGCTTAGAGCAGAAAGTTAGACCTAACAGTTAAGTAAAATATGATATAATTTGTAAACTATTCAAGTAAAATAGTCTTCTGCTGACCACTTGCCCAACATAGAAGGATAGTATCATTAATGGGCAAAAGAGCAACAAAAGCCTTCTCTCCACTTTTAAATCACACACCGAAGATCCAAGGTGCCAGACCTTTGGACCTTTGGATCAAAGTGCCTCCCTTGGAGGGAGGAATAAATCAATATATTCACTCGCAACACAGGATGCGAGTGAGAGGCAGACCCTGTGTAAGTACCTACATGAAGAATCTGAGACCTGGAAAAGCATATGTGTGGCAGGGTTCAGATAGAATGTGCTGTGGCCATGAGCTGTGGTAATCATCTGAAAGACACTCAGTCCTTCTAAGAGTCAGTCTAGAATGAAAGTCAGAGAGATGACTTGCTGTTCAACTCTGGACACAAGTTAATACCTCTCTAGCTTCACCTACAAAGGAAAACTCTCCATAGAATATTTAATCCACCACCACGGATTTACAGACTCAGATGTGGATTTAAATAGGTTCTAAGATCTACAGTTCTTATTCTGTATTAAATTAATGACAACTATTTTCTAACTGATTTAAAGGTGAATTAGGGCTTTTATTACAGCTAGTGTGAAACAGAGCTGAGCTTATCTACTTTCAGTATAGTGAAACAGGCTTATGAAGAGAGAATCTGCATTGCTCTTGTAAAGATTATACTGTGTTCATTGAGCACAATGCCTGTGCTGTAACTGCAGCTTTCACTTACACCAGATACTAAAGAGATTATTTAGATATGCTTCCAATGCATGGATTATTTTTTCTAGCTAAGAAGACATTAAATATTAAATTACAACTATATCCTGTAGTGCCCAGAAGCAAAGTGAGAATCCTCATCTGCACTGAGAACGTACCATTCAACAGTGAAGAGTGTGGGTCATGCAGATTATGTGCTGTGGTTAGGTGCCATAGATACTGAGATATCAGTTCTGAATGAAGGCTAGAGGGGAATTTGTGTGTTGAATACCATAATTAAACTATTTTTGATGAAAAAAACCCCAACATAGTAACAACAAAGAGAAGATGTCTGCATGAGAAATCTCAAGGCTTTTACCCTCCACAACTTTTGAAGTTCTCCACAATAGCCAAGATGTTATTTATGTTTTCTTTATTGTGTTTAATTTAATAGGAAATAGTGTGATGGATTTTACTTGAAAGTTATCTTGAAGATCCACAAAGATAAACCAGAAATCTGGATTATCCTTCAGCAAGGACTTAAGCTAAAATGCATCATGAAATGCAACGCTATATTTTCACATAATATTATCTCAGCATCTTTCTTTCCTCTGATGTCCCTTGTACCTGTCTCTCCTGCGTATTCATAAATCTGCTTCCCCAGCATAATATTGTTTATCCTTTAAAAATCTGTTCAATCACTGGTTTAGGAAGCTGAGGAAATAGTAATAGAACTTTACAAAGTATTTCGACTCATTAGATACTCTACCTAAAGTTCATTTTTTTTTTATGAGGGAGCAGAATAGGATAAAAATGGATATATACTTTTTTCCCCAGTAATCCTCATTCAGGGACTAGCTGCAGTTGAAGCTTCCTTCACCCTCAGCATTCCCCATTAGTGTCCTCTGAGGAATGCTCAGTCCCCAAGGACTGAAAAGGCTTGGATCCTGGAAGACCTTCATCCTGAAGTCCTCCCAGGGTCACTGAGAAACCTTTGAGATTTCAAGCTTCCTTGAGAACCAAAGGGAGGCCAGGGTGATTCTCTAATCTGAGCAGTGCAGCAGCTAAGTGATAACATATTGCTTAATCAGCCTTTCACGTTCGGACAAGCTGTGGGAGCAGGTGTTTCAGGGTCTCAGATCTGCAAAAGCCAGATTTCTTAAAAAACACATTTGCTGAATCGGTATTTTCTGTCATAAGATAAATTGCTTCAACTAAACTGAGAGAAACAGTGCACAGTGCAGCACGAACTATGTTACAGCTTGTTGGAAAGTTAATATGTACAGATTTTATACTAAACAAAATTGTTATGCTGGTAATTTAATTATATATTTCCTGTGTTAGTGAAATGAAGAAGCACAGACTGTCTTCACTAAGCTGGAAATCAGAGTGAAAGCACTTCGTTCCTACTCTGCACCTACTCTGCATCCCTGTGAGATACAGTACAAGGTACAGAACAACACAAACCAGTCCAAAATGCATATGTGCCCATTCTCCCATAAAACTTTACAAGATCCTTTACCTTCAGCTATCTATCCTCTTCTATAATGAACATGGTATATTGATAGCCAGTTATTTTGCTCTTTCTATCAAAAGCAGCGTTTTTTCCTCCCTCTCCCCTTTTGTTCTCTCTATAATAACAAAACACTGTCAGTGAAACCCAGGTGGGGAATCGGTTTCAGATTCTGCATGTAAGTGGCTACATATTAGCCACATGGACCCTGGAACCTTGGCCACATTATAGTCAGAACATGGTGATAAACACCAGGCGTATGACTCAGCTACATGAATATACTGCAGTGAGTTAGGACATCCAAGATATCTGTATGGTGCTGGCAGGTGTGACTCAAGATGCAGGGAAGACTTGCATTCTCTTGAAGGGACAGCTGGGTGCCAGGCAGGACCAGAGGATGGTCTAGATGGACTAGATGCCATCGTTCACACAGCTCAATCAAGCCCCCACTGAATTTGATGCCAAATGAGAAAAATTATTCTCACCTGCCAGTGTCTTGTTCTAAACTCTGTAAGACTATGTGATAAATGGTCATCTCCGAAACCACAAAGGAGTACAGAGAGGAAACGGATAGATAGAGGAACACAAATAGTAGTCTTTCTGTCTTTCTGGTTGCTCCTATGCCCATCACAGGGTAGCAGTCAGGACCTTAAAAGGTCCATCTCCACAAGCCCAGAGGAGCAGGCACGAACACAAATTGAGAGCTCAGAGGAAGGGACACCATCAAAGGAAGAAACTCAGGTCGAGAAAGGGATGGATTTAGCTGATTTGTGAGTAACAACTATAGGAAAATGGAGTTGTAAAGGATAAAAAGGCCTGGCCATGTGTAAAAAAAATTTGCAGATTGGTGCACTTGTTTGGCCATATTATGTGACTGACCAGCACAGTCTGTCTTACCTTTTTATTAAAGTCCTAACTCTCTTCCTGCATGAGAGTCTCCCTGTTCACTCTGTGTGCGTGTTTGGACAGGCGTGGGCGTGCATATGGGGGGCTTAGTACAAGCAACTGGAGTCATCTCCATGGCTTGGAGGGCTCGCATGTCCGTGGTGTGAGCAACTGAAACAAGTGCAAGTCTGAGTACCAGCAGGAGAGCTGGGACTGTGGGCTGGAGGGCCCATATGTCTGTGTGTGGGACACCGAAGGTGCCATAGTGAAATCACGTGTCAGGCACCAGGGTGGGAGCAGGGATCAGAGGCCCATGTGTCCGTGGTGCCAGCATCATGCAGTATGTGGGTGAAGAAGCAAGTGGGGGAGAAGTCATAAAAACTAAGCCAAACTAGCCTATGAGCAGATGAAGTCAGGAGCCAGGAGTGTCTCCAAAAGCAGGACCATGGGAGGTTTGCTACTGGGGATCAGGGAAGACCCTGAGGGTGCTGGATGTGTGCCTGTGTGCAAAAACATATATTCTAACCAGTGGACTTCTACCCAGCTCAGCCAGAGGGGAGCAGGATGAGCCTGCCGGAGCTGTCTATTCTTGCGAATCCTCAGCGTGTCTCTCTGTGATTTGTGTGGTTAGCTGTGTATATATGTATACATATGGTGTACATGTGTTTTCTGTATGCCTGTGTCCACAGGGGGTATATCTTCAACCTGGCTGCTGGCTGGACCTGGGGGCATGGAGGTACAGCAGCATCGCCTCTCTGGGCTGTCAGATCCTGCAGAATCTATATTCCTCCATCATCTGACAAAGCTGATTCCTATCCTTACAGTATTTCATAGGATTTTCTAATGCCTAATTTACAGTGATGTGACTATAATCTTTACCAGCATTATGAAAAGCTGACTTAATTTCTGAGATTTGCAGAAGATTCACAAGCAGGTCTTTTTCATTCAGTGTAATTGCTGTCTCTCAACACAGAAATGAAATGAAAGATATTCCCACAGCATTTGGGTTTGCTTCATGTTATTTATACTGAGAGGGTTCTTTTTCCTGTGTTGTTTTGGTTCTTTTGTTTTTTTTTTTTTTTTTTGGTTGTGTTATAGAGTTTTTTTTCCACTAGGTTTTTAGTCTCCCAATATTTTCCTTTGTATCACTGTAAAAAGAGAGCAGAACTACTCAAATCTTACTTTCTTCTACATTTTAAAAGCTGTGCATTAATTTTCTTCTGTGGAAAGAAAACAAGGTAGAAAACTGTAGAGAAATAATTAATTTGTTTATACTACCACCTTCAGCCGAGCTAAAGAAAAGCTTGTGGAATAATGCAACAACTTGCTAAAGGAAGTGACAGGCGCTCAGTTTTAGTGCTCTGAATGGAACAACACAGCAGTCTGCCTGAGGAGACATTTTCCCAAAACTGTTAATACTAAAAAGGAAAGCAAACATAAAAGCAATTAAACAGTAACCAGGCAATTACATAGAGACTTTTTTTGCAAGAGGAGTCAGCTTGAAAATTAATACAAAGAAAGTACAGAAGTTTGTGATGGGTGATAAAGAAGAGGATAACACAGCAGTAGACCACACCTGGCTTGACACTCGTCATCAGTTGTTCCCTGGCAGCACCACTTCCAACAGGAACAGTCAGAGCTGCCTGTCAGTCAGACTCTGTAAATAATCTACATCTAGCTTAGTGGCTTCAAAATGAAAGATTCAACAATTAGGGACCCCATCTCAGGTAACACATAGGGGGATTTTCTAGCAGAGACATTAGGAGTTTGCAGGGAGCTGGATGGGTATAGAGCAAGAGCACCACTATCTCCTAGAAAAGGTGTAACTAGCTAGGGCTACCCACACTCGTAGGAAACGGGGATGAGCATCCACATGCCCCGTGGAGGGGTTGTGTGCCCATAACTGTGGATGTCTGTAGGGGTTGGAGTGCTTTGGAATCAGATATAGGAAGGTGTTTAAAAATGTATAGGGGTTTATTGATGTTTTGTAAGTGTTTGGTATCTACGTTATTGCTGATACTGATCCTGAAGTTATCAGGTATCCTGAAGGTATCACTGATTGGCAATTGAGTCTCATTAATAAATCAATAAACTACTTCAATGCCTGATTTGATTTTAACCATGTGCAACAAACAGTCTGTCCCTGTGACACACTCCAGCAGGCTTTCTATGGACCACCAAAACTCTTGAACCAAACAGAATGGCCTCACAATTTGACAGATATGATTATGAGAAGGTCACATTGGGAAATGTTTTTTAGGAAAGAACTTCAGGTCATCTCAAAGCAGTACCAGCTGCCTAAGTGTAAAATGCAGCTCCTCCCATCTATCCTCTTTCTGTTTCCTGCTTGTCTCACCATTCATCCCTTTTTCCAAACAATATTGCTAGCGGGTTACATTCCTGTACAGATCAATTTGATCTGGACCCTGTATTTTGCTTTATGTCCTTGACACTTAACCTCTTGCTGCTTCAGAAGTACCAAAAATGCCTTCCTGTAACACTGGGAAAAAAAAAAATCTTAGGATTTTAGGCATATATTGGTGAAAGCTGACAAAAATATCCAAAAGTAATTGACATAAATATTGCTATTCCTTGAAAAAGAAACCCATATTTGCAGTTTGAATCTTATCAGAACTAGTTAGTGACACCTATTTCATGTTCAGCCTCTTTCTTCCAGAGAATATTGTTCTTGCTCAAGTGTAACTACCAATGTGCTAGAGAAGCTCTATATACTGAATTGGAGAGATATAGATTTGATAGGTGGACTGTTCAGTGGGTGAGGAATTGGTTGGATGGTTGCATCCAGAGCTAGTGGTCAATGGGCTTCATGTTCAGAAAGAGACAGGTAACTAGCGGTGTCCTTCAGGGGTCCACACTGGGACCAGCACTGTTTAATATCTTCATTAATGATATAGTGGGATTGAGCGCACCCTCAGCAAGTTTTCAGATGACATCAAGTTAAGAGGTGTGGCTGACATGCCTGAGGGATGAGAGGCCATCCAGAGGAACCAGCACATGGCAGAGAAGTGGGCTCATGTGAACCTCATGAGGTTCAACAAGGCCAAGCACAAGGTCCTCATCCTGGGTCAAGGCAATCCCCAGTATCAATACAGACTGAAGAATGAAGGGATTGACAGCAGCCCTGTGGAGAAGGACTTGGGGTTACTGGTGGATGAAACGCTGAACATGAACTGATAATGTACACTCACAGCCCAGAAGGTCAACCATATCTGGTCTGCATCAGAAGAAGAATACCAAGAAGGTTGAGGAAGGTTATTCTGACCCTCTCCTCTGCTCTGGTGAGACTTCTGGGTGGAGTCTCCTTAGCTCTGGTGAGACTCCACCCAGAATACTGCATCCAGCTCTGCAGTTTTCAGTTCTAGAAAGATAGGACCTGTTGGAATGGATCCAGAGCAGTGCCACAGAGATGATCAGAGGGCTGAAACACCTCTCCTATGAGGAAAGGCAGAGAGGGTTGGTGTTGCTCAACCTCAAAGAGAAGACTCTAGGGATACCTGACTGTGACCTTTCAGTACTTAAAAGGATTCTGTAAGAAAGACAGGGACAGAGTTTTATTAGGGTCTGTTGCAACAGGACAAGGGGTAGTAGTTTTAAACTAAAAGAAGGTAGGTTTAGATTAGGTATAAGGAAGAAAATTTCTACAATGAGGGTGGTGAAACGCTGAAACAGATTGTCCTGTGAAGTGGTAGACACTGAATCCCTGGAAATACTTAAGATGAAGTTGGACAGGGCTCTGAGCAACCTGATCTAGTTGAAGATGTGCCTGCTCATGGCAGGGAGGTCGGACTAGATGACCTTCAAAAATTCCCTCCAACCCAAACTACTCGATAGTTCCATGGTATAATATATGACGCTTTGTGACTACGTCTGGGCAGTGACTTCCTAGAGGCAGTAGCATGGAGGGATTTGGATATTAATCAGGAACAGGAGGTAAGTAGTGTATGATTGCTACCAGCTGCTACATGACAAAGGTCTATGATCTTTTACCCTTACCAATGTGTCTTAACTATATTAAATGTATTTCAGAGAGATGCAGCAGAGCACACTAAAACTGTAGTCGTTTGTTCAGCAGCAAGGTGCAAATTACAACTTTGTGGCAAAATTATATATATTCACTAGGTAGGAGTCTTTTGGCTATACCTGAGGTAGTTGCTTAGGCACCCTGAAATTCTGAAAAGAAATTGCTAACTTTATTGCAAGTGTTTCAGTTAAAATTAGGCCTACATGTATAGATGCATTTTTCACTGTGAGGCATATAATATATCAAATTCAAAATTCAAATGTTCTATAAGACCATAATAAAACAAAAATTTCCAACTCCAGTCATTCTTCAGGCTGATTGAGATACCTCTAAGGTAGGAAAGAAGCTCAAACAAATTAAAAAAAAACCACATTCAATATTTGAATTCTTTCTCTCTTCCACGTAAATCCGATTTAAAATAAACTAAATGATAACAGATATTTTCATAAATACTTTAGTGATACAAAGTGGAAAACAAGTGCTAAGACTACCAATTGATAAAACTGAGAGCTTTATCTCTTAGTAGTAAGTTTTCTTTATTCTATTCAGCTTATTTCCCTATTCCATAAATAGCTTTCCCTCAAATGTGTTACCACTTGACAATATATGTAAGATTGACTAAAAGCCACTGAATTAGAAGAGATACTTTACTATGTTAATGAAAAAAAAAAAAAATGAATGAAAGAAAGAAACTAATTAAGGGTTCACAAAACATCCTATTAGTTTGACTTGAAAGAGCAATTCCATTTCCTCTGACTGTCCACTTACTGGGCTTGTTGACAGATAGGCAAACAAAATGTTCAAATCCATTTTATTTGACATGAGGGAGGCAAGGGGAAGACAATGGATATGTTATATTGCATATAAGAAGGGGCTGCTTTGCAGCTTTTGCCACTAAGTAAATTAGTAATTTTCTATACTGTTCACAGAATGTCAGCCACAAGAGTACTTTAGTGTGAGGGCTCCACATTCAGATTTAATGACTGATGCAAATTAGTTTAATACTTTTTCTGTTCCAGAAGGCTGCAGTTTTGTAAATCTGACATTATTTTATATCCATAAAACACTGTAACACAACAGTTCACATAATTATAGAAAAATGTAAGCTAAAAGAGATCTTTGAAGGTCACCTCGACCAGCTTCTGCTCAGTTGTTGGTGTACCCTCAAGATGACATCAGATTGGCTAAAGAGTTGGGCAGAGGGGAACCTAATGAATTTCAACAAGGACAAGTGTAGAGTCCCACACCTGGAGAGGAATAATTGAATGCATCAGCACAGGCTAGGGATTGACCTATTGGGAAGAAGCTACATGAAGAAGGAACTGGGAGTCTAGAGGACAAGTTAACCATGAGTCAGCAATGTGCCCTTGTGGCCAGAAAGCCATTGGTATCTTAGGGTGCATTTAGAAGAGTGTGA
This sequence comes from Merops nubicus, assembly GCF_000691845.1. NCBI lineage: Eukaryota > Metazoa > Chordata > Aves > Coraciiformes > Meropidae > Merops > Merops nubicus. The sequence goes on from NW_008628786.1 coordinate 54,909, forward strand.
AAGTAGGTCACGGGATGTTCTCCTCCCTCTCTACTCTGCCCTGGTGTGGCCACATCTGGAATACTGTGTCCAGTTCTGGGTTCCCCACTTCAAGAGAGACAAGGAACTACTGGAGAGAGTCCAGTGGAGGGCTAGAAAAATGATTAGGGCACTGGAACATCTTTCATACAAGGAAAAGCTGATGGACCCAGGTCTGTTTAGCCTGGCGAAGAGAAGACTGAGAGGTGATCTTATCAATGCTTACCAATATCTAAAGGGTCGGTGTCAACAGGATTGGGCTAATCTCTTTTCAGTGGTGCTCAGTGATAGAACAAGGGGCAATGGGCACAAACTGGAACAAGGGAAGGTCCATCTGAAGATAAGGAAAAACTTCTTACCAAGACAGGGATTGTCACGGTTAGGGGTCAGGGCTGTCCCTAGACCTGTAACAGATGTTTTCTGTCAGCCCCCCTCTCCCCCCACCAAGGGGACTTATCAATTAGAAAAGGAAAACAGCTTTACTTCTAATAGTAATAATAATAATAACATTGAATATATACAAATATATACAAAACCAGTATCAAACCAAACACCTCCTCCCCCTCCCTTCCCCCCAATAGCAATATGTCACCGTCACCCTTGGCTGGGGAGCAGTCCCTGGGGAAAAGTCCCAGGCTGGTCTCAATGGCAGGCAACTGGGTCCAGGAGCTGGATTCTGGAACTTGGTTCAGGAACACACAGCTTGGGATCAAAGGCAGAATGGACAGAGCCCTCCTCGAATGGCAGCCACTGCAGGAGCAGCAAAAGTGAGGAAGAAGGCAGAAGGGAAGCAGAAGGGCTTGACCCTTGTGATCCTTCATCTTTTATACTGAATATGATGAATATGGGATCGAGCAATTTTAGGGTCACTTATCTTGTCTGCTCTTCCTTGCAGGTGTGGCTTGTACTTTGTGCTCCCCTCTGTGTGGTACGCAGGGTTTAGCAGTGACCTTGGTCTGCGCACCAATTTTTCTAAACATGGAGCATTATCACTGCTAGTAGCAGACACAGTCTGCAAAAACATGCTGCTACCTTCAGACAGTGCAGTTAGTTGGAAGAGCTTTAGCTGAAAAGTAAAATCACTGAACAAAACCAGCTCTGTTCTATACCAAACAAGAACGGAGATGGAGTACTGGAACAGGCTCCCCAGAGAGATTGTAGAGTCTTCTTCTCTGGAGCTATTCAAAACCCACCTGGACTAAGTCCCGTGCAACCTGCTTTAGCAGGGGGAGTTGGACTAGATGATCTCCAGATGTCTCTTCCCACCCCTACCATTCTGTGATTCTGTGATAACCTCCCTTTTGATAGCAGAAGACTGTAAATACTCCAATAGACCTTTTCCTTTTTTCTTTTCTTTTTGTCCTCCCCCTCCAAGCTAAACAAACACACTTATCTTAATCTCCTTTGTACTTGCTTTAACCATCTTAATGGCCCTCTGCCCTCATCTCTTCATTTCTCTCTTGTATAGAGGAAACCAAATCTGGTCATAGTAATTCAGATGTGGACTCAGAAGTGCCTAGAGGAAGGAATATTGACTTCACTCCATTCACTGGCTGCATGCACGGTTATGCTCATGAAGTGCAACATATCAAGAGGACTACCTCATCTGCATGTTTCTGAGCACTTTTTATGTGCTATGTTTATAAACCAATCTAGCAACAGGAGTTACAGAGTGGATGAATGTTTCTTATTTTTCAGTGCTATATTCATTATTTCAACAAAGCAGTTAGTGTAATTTTTTTTGCTATCTCTCTCGTTTCTCCAAAATACTATGTACTAGTTTAACAATCTGGCTTGAACTCAGATACAAAGAGTGATTTGACCCCTACAAAGTCCAAGGACTGCAAGGGATGCACCTTTTGATTTTTGAATGTCATTATAAAGCAGTATATTATGATATGTTGAAAGAAAGAATCTGAATGGTAACAGGTCTACTTTGAAAAGCAATTACTTTATTTAACATTTTAAAGCCAAAGGTCAACATAATCTCTGTGCATTTCTTTTTAGTGAATGTAATCTCCTCTGAAATAGGTTTGAAAACAGGAAAATGAAAAAAAAATAGTTTTTATTTTAATTAAACTGCTAGAATTTCATAGTAGAATATAAACTTTACAATATGTACTCAAACAAAAGCTGTTACATTATATGGAAATAATAACGTTAGCTCTCCTCATCTCTTTCAACAACACTGGAACATTATGTACCCTTTTAGAAGTGTTTATCTATAATACTATGGGTGCCATTTATCATAATGTGATGTGTCTTCCAAATAAGAATGAAGTCTGTAGAAAAAGCTCACATTATGTATTGATGCCACATTAGGAGGTCCTGTCTCCAAATAGTCAGAAAAACTAAAAAAAACCCCAGCTAATACAGTACATTTTTTGAAATATTGGCTTTGAGTACAAATGTTAAGGACACCAGTTCAGAAAGTAAAATGAAGATCTTGTCACTAAAATAGGAAATTGAAGTAAATAATAATCTACTAATGTAGATTAGAAAAAAATATTTATGCTGGAGTAAACTGAAGTGCTGGGGTTTAAACCCCCAGCCCTGAATCAGTGTAGGCATATGGTTGATGTCCCCAGCCAGGCAGGAAAGAACTTCTTGATTGGTTTTCACTCAAGGCTGGCCAGGCCCTGGGTGGGAACCAATTAGGAGATCATCACCAGGTGCCTCCACCTTCAGTATTGACATCAGGTGTCCTGCCTCCAAGTTAACAGCATAAAAACTATCTCTGCCTGCAGTAGTGTTGGTTGAGTTTGTCTGTGTGGTGAGTGTATTATGTAGGATGTCCAGTTATTGGAATGGGTCTCCCAACTGCCTGATGAAGGCAGAGCTACTAGTGGTGGAGGGACATCAGTACAGCTGGGAGCAGAAGGAACAATGGCATCATTAGCTGGACTGGTTGCCTGTGTCCTTGGTCAATTTGCTCCTGCCTCTACTGCATCGTGAGTGGATTTATAAACCTTTTAATTCCTCCAGTGGTGGGCCACCTTGGATCCATTGCATATGATTTAAGACTAGAGGAAGGAATCTGGTTTATGTATTGCCCATTAATGATAATATCCTTCCTGTTGGGACAAGTGGTCAGCAAAAGAAAACTACAACAGGGTTCTTCATATTCAAAGTTAAATTCAACAAATACACTAGTTAAGGATTTTATACTTAACTGAGTCAACAACTTCAATAACAACAGTCCCATACCTGTGATATGCTGAGTAACCTAAATTTTCACTGAAGTTCGGAGGACATGATAACATTCAGTGTGTTTACATATTCCATTTATAACTCAAATGTTGCAGCAAGCACCCAAAGAAATAGATTAAGTGTTTTTATACTTACAGAGTTTTCATGTGAGTTCCATATAGTTTTGTCTCACAGTTTGAATGAGTTGTTATAAGTCTTAATTTAAAATGGCTTATTGGGATCCATTTCTAGTTAAAAAGAGGAAAAAAACAAAAAGACTCAAACAACCCTTTTCTTTAATTCTAGACTGAGTTCATCTCTACAATAATCATACAAAAAGAGTCAATAACATTAATTCTTGGATCAGATTCGTGGATTCTCCACAGGAAATTTGTAATGGCTCAGTACAAAGAAGTCATAAAGCTGACCCATTAAGTTTCCGAGGATTCCCTGTAGTGCTCCTGTAATGGTTTATGTTTTGGGTTTAAGCCCAGAGAAGGTTCCCTCATAAAATGAGGTTAGTCAAAGTTCTCTTGCTGCCAGAATAAACCTATGGGCTGTGAGTATACGCACAAATAATTGTAACCTTAAGGTAGGTGACATTATATTTATGACCGGACTGAACTGCAGCCAAATTTCACTTCTGAGAGAATGAGACAGGCATCCAGTTACCAGTCAAACACAGCAAAATGGAGCTAGCAGATCTTGTCATATAAGTAGATGTGATCATTGTATGTAGTGAGAACTTAACAGAATTGAAATGGCAAAACATATTTGCTATAATAAATCTAATGTCTAATTTATAATATAATACTAGCACATCCAAAATGTTTATAGTGCTTTTTTCTAGTTTATGAATCATTTATCTACTGCTCCTAACATTTTAAATATACACACATATATAAACATACCAATAAATTTATACTTATTTATCTAGATTTGCATTGTGCAAATTCTAATTGTGATACATACAAAAATCCACTTTTTCTTTTTTTTTTTTTTAAATTCAATGTCATATTTAAACTAAAACTTTGAATTCCAGATATAAAAAAGGAGAAAGATAAACACTTCCACAAAATTAATGTTTAACTTAAAAGTTAAATTATCAAGGAAGAAAACTTTTTACAAGCAAAAAATCAATTTTTTAAAGTTTTGATAACTAGTCTCTCTTTACAAAATTACCCTATGATTAATTTCCCCAATTTACAAATAGTCTGTTTATATTTGACAAGGAACTGGAACACTTTATTTATGTCATTTCCTTAATGGAGCAGTTCATGCAAGCTCCTTGCTGTCAGATGGCAGATTCAAAGTTTCTTGTAAGTAACTGAAGATTTCATTGTTTTGAAGTGTTATTTGCACTTGGTGACTGGTGCTTCTTTTTATGGTTTGTTTGTTGGGTTATTTTTCTATTTTCCAGATGTTAAATTGTATTTTGAATCAGCTCTCACTGGCCTGTTCTTTGAATGAAAAGTTCTAATTACTGTGAATTTTAAAACCCCTTCTGGTGTGTCAGTTTCAAAACCATGAGGCACAGAAAAAGTGTTATCATCTTCCTTGTTTCTCATTCTTGTTCTTTTGTTTTTCAAAAGGGAAATGGTTTAGAAGAGGGAAAACTGAACTATTCAAAGTAGCTTCAGATGGTGTTGTGGTTGATATCAACATGCACATGCATGGAAGAGGCATATTGCCAAAGTCGGATGTTTTATTCTTAGAATACTGATAAAATCTGCTGAAAATGCTGCAACGTTATTGATAGTATTCAGAGCAACTGGAAAGTTTCACCAACTATGTAAACTCCTGTAGGCATATAGAGATCGTGCTACTACACTGAACCATTAGCCCAACTGTAACAGATGATTGGAAACCTGAAGTGGACTAAAATCAAGTGACCATCCTTGTAAATTTTCAAATAAATTTATTCTTTAATCCTGAAGAGTTTATTGCTATAATTTCTCTACATGAACAAAACTCAGCATTATATTATACTTTTTTAAGAAGACATGGAGGTTGCATGCTTGATAAACAAGTGCCCTGCCCCAGAGCAGCAAAGGGCTCTGGGCTTAGCCTCTTACTTTCTTTTAAAGGACTGTGAATAGATAATTTTCCGGAGTTATGGCATGAGATGGAGAAAAATACAACAATTTTCTTCTGGAACTAAATAATGGTGTAAGTTTTTCTCTGAAAAGATATATAATGAAGAAATATCCTAGCTAAACTGGTATTCTCACCAACCCAGCCTATCTGTCCTTTTTACTTTTACTGTTTAGAAATATGGAATAAGATTGGAGCTGCAGTGGCATGATTTTTCACAGTACTGTGGCTACTTTGTGATGTATCTTGTTATAACTGTTTCTGAGCCAGTCTGCTGGTCCTTCCAATGCAAGGCAATGAATCTGCTGGTTAAAGTCAGTCTGTTCCCATCCTTCATAGGTGCTCTGCATACTATCCTCATCATTATTAAACATGCCAGCTGGCCCAGGATCCTTCTTATTTTCACATTACGTATAAACCTTAAGCCAACCTGCAGATCCTCTGCTTTTTGAGGTAAAATGCTTCCTGCCAGTCCATCTTCATTCAAGTGGTAGTGGATTTGTTGTCATGATCTCCAATGAGCGCTAATAGACTGCCAGGCACCCTCTCAAGATGTACAATGATTTTTCAGGGAAGCTAAAGTTACAGTTGATCTTGCTTTATAGCGATGTTTAAACTTTATTTATTTTAAGCTGCCTTCAAAGAAAGGAGGGAATTAAGTCAGGTGTGTTTTTGTTTTGTTTTGTTTTTTAACTCATGAATATCATTTAGATATCCACCTCCTGCAGTTCAAGGAAAAGCATCAGGTATTTTAAAGACAGTGTGCCTTCGACTAAATGAATAATCTGAAGGAGGTTGAATGTATCTCACTGGTAATTTCAACACTTGGAGACCTGGGCTGTCATGAAAATGTGAAAACAACTAGCATTCATCAGTCTATGTTTCATTCTAGTTTAATTTGTTGTATTTCAGCATTATATATCACTGTAGAGGACTTGTAGCTCTAATGTGCAATATTCTGAAATTATTTGAGAAGCAGGGATTTCACAGTAAAAATGTTTCCTTCTGCCATGCAGCGTTACACAATACAAAAATGTGAAGTACCTTGATGCTGAAGAAAAAATGGAGTATTTTCTGCTGCTCAGCCATACGCTGGTTTTCCAAGTAGAGCAGAGTGTTAGACTGCCTTCAAGGAATATTTGCCTCAGACATTTCTCATATTATTGTCTGGTGTTTGGCAATGAGCAGCATATTGCCTGTATGTCATGATAAATATTGTAACTACTTAGATTTTTTATATCCTTTCTTTTGCACGTGAAAAGCATCACTGAATTTATTATATGTTGTGAACTAAAAAGCAATGACTAAAGCAGATAATAAAAACAAAAAAAAAAAAACAGTGTGTAAAGCCTAGTTTTTCATTGAAACATTTTCTGGAACTTAACACTCAGCCAGCCTTACTGTTAACAGCATTAACAGTTTGTCTGGTTTAAAAATCATAGGAATATAAAATGAATGGTAAAACTTCCTGAATAGTGTCCAAACAGACAGGAAAATGTATTGAAGTCTTTTCATCCTAAGAAAATATTTATTGAAAAACACATTTTTATATACAAAGCTGCAACAAAACAAGCTAGACTTAAATTTATATGACCTGCACATTTCAAATTAAACCTGAAAGATCATTGCTTCTTATTTCTCAAAAGAAGAAAAGAAAAATCTGTGTTGTAGATAATTCAGGTTGTGTGATATTGACTATGAGCTGTTGCTTTAAAAAAGGAAGGCAAGAAACTTCAAATTTGAGAAAGGAAGAATTTCCTTTTACATTTCCAGTCAACCTTAATGTAAATGGTTTCCTTTGCTGGGTATTACAAGGATATGATGAAGCCCTCCAGTTTTATGTAGCTTACTTAAATGAAGCATAATTTCAAATACTATATAGCATTTTGAATAAAATTATAAAATTGGACAATGTAGATTTGAAAAACAAACAAACAACTATATTTGATGCGACCTTGAAATATAAATCTTAAAAGATGAGCTGGTTGATTTGCATGTTGTGCTGTCACAGAAACTCAGAACTAAATGGTTGTAAAGAAAGCATCCATGGAAATATATTTAACTAAAAGATTATGTAATGAATCTAGAAAAAAAAAAAAAGTCCTGAAAGATATTGAGTTATTGAAGCACTAGTATTTAACTGCAAGAGAAAACTGGAGAACATGAAACCTAAAGGAGAATAAGGGATGACGGTTAGCTGGAGATCTGACTATGCAGTCAGGCCTGCATCATGTAACCAGTAGTGTACCCCATAAAACCAGCAATAAATAATTCTTTTGCATACAGCATTATGGTAAATACAGCTAAAAATACTGCTGTGAATCCTATGAATGTTATGAAAAGAATAATAGGGATAAAAAGAATCCCGAAATAAAGTGCAAAATAATCAGGAATTTTTGCAATGAGATAATTGAGAGTAATCAGGAAATAGGCATGAATAGCCCAATATTTATAAATAATTAAGTGATAAATAATGTTGCTGATTCATACTTCTGCCATTATTCCATGGAAGTCTAATGCTAATTTCTGCTCCATGAAAATATGATTAACATATCAAATAGCTTGCCAGAAAAAAAGGCTTAGTTATGACATGGACACTGAATAGGGAGTGGAAGAATAGAAACTCTCAGAAATGAAAGATATTTACTTATAATGTAAGATGCAGTTCTGGAAAAAAGACTGTACAGAAAGCTTTTATGACTGGTTGATGTCTTTGGAGGTGGTAGAGACTCGGAAAGAAAACTGTAGCATGTATTTGGAGCACCTATGTAGAGAGTGCTCAAAATTCCAGGAGCAGGAAGTAGGGAACAAAAATGGAAGATTATTAGGAAGATGGAATGGATGAATGATCAGGTTATAATCACACAGATGGCTAGGTATCTGTACAATACTTGTGGATGCTTTTAATAATACAATACAGCATACCTAATCAGTACTTCAAACACTAATCAGAGGAAGGACCTATCACTGATTCCCTTTACTAAAGAACATTAATTATAAAGCTTGATTATAATATTAGAACTATCATTGAGATGTACCAGACTAAAATATGAAGTGCTTTGTCTGCTAGAAGAAAAAAATTAAAGTTTGTGATTCTATTAATGCATATTATTAACTTTTTGTTTTAATTGCAAGTGGTTTTGTATTAGAAATATAAGCATGGAGGAGGAACATTTTGATGTTAAAAGTAGGTGTCATTAAAAAATTCTCCCCTTCACACACAATTTGAAATTTTAAAGCATTTTAACAAACATTTAAATATACTAAATGTTTTGAGGGATGCTAAGAAAAGAGAGTTCCATGGCAAGGTTATTGGTAGTGTGGAGGCTGCAGGAGTGGCTGCAGTGAGAAGACACCAGAAGCTGCCCCCATGTCAGGCAGAGCTATTTCCAGCTGGCTTCAAGACAGACCCACTGCTGGCAAAAGCTGAGCGAGTCAATGCCATTGGTAGTGCATCTATGATAACATCTTAGAGAGGGTAAAAAACACTGTGCAACAGCAGCCAGGAGAGAGGAGTGAGGGAGGATAATTGAAAATTTAAAAATTAAAATGGAAAATTTGAGAGAAACAGCCCTACAGACAGAGGTCAGTGAAGAAGAAAGGAGAGGTGCTCCAGGAGCTGGAGCAGAGATTCTCCTGCAGCCCATGGTGAAGACCATGATGAAGTTTGATCCCTTGCAGCCTATGGACGTCTACAGTGGAGCAGATAAACACCTGCAGCCAGTGGAGGACCCAATGCTGGAGCAAGTTCACATGCTCAGAGGAGGCTGTGACCCCGTGGAGAGCCCATGTTGGAGCAGGTTTTCTGGCAGGGCATATGAAGCCATGGGACACCCACACTGGAGCAATCTGTTCCTGAAGGACTGCACCCTGTGTAAGGAACCCATGGTGGATCGCTTGAAGAATGACAGCCCATGGAGATGACCCTTGTCAGAGAAGTTCTTAGAGGACCGTATCCTGTAGGAAGGATCCCATACTGGAGCAGGGGAAGAACATGAAGACGAAGGAGAGGCAGAGAAAATGTGAAGAACTGACTGCAGTCCCCACTCCCAATTCCCCCTGTACTGCTCAGGGGAGGAGGTAGATGAGTCAGAAGTGAAGTTGATCGTGGGAAGAGGGAATGTGATTTTAGTTTTGCTTTTATTTTTCACTATCTAAAGTGAAATCATGCCAATGCTCTCTTAGCTACCCTACCTCACAAATACTTTATTTTATATATATATA
>NW_008628787.1:0-9993 GCF_000691845.1 Merops nubicus
AAAGGATTCTATGATTCTAATGTTCCTCTGGACATGTTAAGTTCATCCTGAAGTAGTACTGAACCCAGATAAATAGATAAAATGTGTTATGCAAACTGTTCCTTTTACTTTGCTCCTGTTCTCTCCCTTTTTTGAGATATTTTTTCTTTGGATGAAATAGTATAATATAGATGCAATAAGTCCTGTGAGTGTGCAGTTCTTTCCTGTATGTAGAAGTCAAGTTAAAGCAAAAGGTCTGTCCATATCCGAAAAACACAGTAATTGCTTTCATTAGAAGGCAGGAGCACCAAAAAAACCCAACCCAAACCAAACCAAACCCAACCCTAAAAAATCCAAAACAAAAACAACCACCAAAACAAAAAAAAAAAGGTCGCCCAAAGCAAAGCTCTTGCAGATAAATAGCTTAGGAAGGATGTGCTATGAAACTCAAGGGAGAACCATGAACCAAGGATCTGTATCCAAGTTATTATCTAAAAGCTGAACACCACTGGGTCCTCTGGGTACATTTGAAGTAACAAAGTGATGTGACCTGTTTATTTTTTTAAAAGGCCTCTGCCTTTTTTGGAAGTGTGTAGACAGCAGATTTGAAATGAATGGGGCAACCAACTTCTTGAGGGGGGATGAAAGGCCAGGTTGATACCAGTTAGTGAGCACTCTCCATAGCTTATCTGTGGGAAACTTCTAGCATGTAGGCTTTTCACCTTTCTGAAGTGCTAACTGTCCCAGAAAGCTGTATGGAGAACTGACTCTGCGTACTGGACTCTACTCAGGAGAGTAATTTTGAACTGTATTGGAGATCAGTATTGCCCTGTCAGTATTAGAGTGTACATCAGTGAGGACAAGGCACAGCTGGTCTCCACTTTTAGTTAGACATACACTTCGGCTGATAAGGGAATCTTGGCCAGTCTGGACATGGAAGTAATGAAAAGAGCTAGCTGCTGCCCAGGATTAGATTTACAAATATAGCAGAGAAATGGCTGGTCTGAACCCACAGCCCAAGCAGAAAGATAGAGGAGCAGCCCATGCGTACGTGTGACAGGAGATTTCAACTGCTGCCAGCCCAATATTGGATGGACATGCCTTGCCTAGTTTGGAAGCTGGGCAGCTCAGTTGGCTTTCTGAGATCCAGAGTGTGTGTTATGGTCACAGTATCTGAGCATAGATTTGGTCATTAATGTAGCTACACAGCTTCTGCACAAGAGCTATCTGCAACCTCTTCAGCTTGAGTGCAGTTGGAACAGAAGTTCCTCTGCCCACACTTGGCTGTTTCTGGACCTATTCCTAAACAGCTGCATATAACAAGTGGAAGACAAAGGAGCCTGAAATGAGGGCAGGGCAAAAATGTAAATAAGAGTAAATATAAATAGATTGTAAAACAGGAGAAGTAATTGTAGCTCTCCAGTTCTTTCACCTTTTCCTAGAAATTACTTTTAACTTTTTTCTAAAATGGTTTTCATACAAACTCTGAATGACTTGGCTATTCCCATCTCATGACTTCCATTAAAAATGTAGCTTTGTTCATTAAGAACATACTTAGCAAAGATGTTTTTTTCTGGGAAATCAGCTATTTCCCTTCAGAACCCAGAAAGGTCTTTGAAAATGGCAATATGAAAATAATGATCCTCACGTCTTTTGAAAGAAGAAAATGAGGGAGAAATGTTTCTTGAGCCTTGGACATGCATATGGTCCTCAGATAGGGTCTAGCCTACCACTTAAAAGTGCTGTCGGACTCAGAATTGATATTACTGGTAAAAAGGAGTTTTATATAATTAAATTTGTGCTATCTTAAAGCAGTTGTAAACTAGCCAGGTTTCCTCACCTATCATTTGGTAAAAGTTCTTATACACTTTCTTTCCACTGCCCCTCTGTAGCTGAGTGTGCTGGCATACAGCCAACAGATCTGTAGTGTTTTACTGCATCACTTCTTAATCTTAGACTTGTTTTCCATACGTCACAGTACGATCTAGTAATTGGTCATTGTTATTTATATGTTAAGATATTGCATTACTTGCTAACAGCATGTACTGGAAATAGATATACCTCTGAGCACAATTTAGATGATGTTGTTAACAACTTCCCACATTTTTGTTTGAGAATTAAAGAATCTGAGGATTTCAGAAGCAATTTTCTTGACTCCTTAGCTTCTTTATAACAGTCTTTATTTTTTTCTCACCCTCAGGCTGCATCTCTGTCATCAGGCCCTCCTCTTTAAATAAATTTTAAAAATTTATACAGCTGCAGAGACCATTAGCATGGACCTCCTCATTTAAAGCTGGGTGGGTATCTTCCAAAGTGGTTTGACCTTTCTGCCATATACGCCATGACATATATCTTAACTGCATGAGTTGGATTTATGAAGCAACTGTAGCAGACTGTGTTAAACACCATTCTGCTTCCAGTGGAATTGCTAAAGAGACCACACACTCACAAAACAAGTACACTTATCCTCACTTCTTTCTCTTCTGGTGACAGCTACTATGTCTTTGTTTTGCTTCTTGACAGCAGATAAGAAATCCCCACATAGACAGGGGAAGTCCTTTCTCAAGACTTTTCCTCCTTCCTTTATTTCCTAGTTGAAAGAAAATGTTGCTATCAGGTACCCCCTCCATTCATTGGCTATCGTGGAACAGGAAGTAACTGCATGGACATTCATATGATAGGCAAGGAAGATTTCTGAAACAGTAGATTAGTGTAAGAGTACTGTATAATCGTATTATTATTTTGTCTTACAAGGAATGTTGTTCTTACTGCTTCTGTCTCTTTTCTGTATGAAGGTTGTCTGTACAGAAAGCTTTTAGAGTAAATGTTTCAGATTCTAAGGCTACATATAATAAAACTGTGACTTGATAACCATCATAGCTTTCAGATATCTCTTGGCTATCACACGAAGCTACACACATAGCAGGTAGAACTAACAGACAGAACAAGGGAATGCTGAATGCTTGCTGTATAGTGTACTGCCATAGAAGACTTACAGCTTCCCTTTTGGAAAGGACACTTCTTTGCTATGCTGAGGTTGTTATAATTCAAAGTAATGGTGATTCAGAATAGTTTTACTTTCCTGGGGTTGTTAGAGCTCTTTAAGATTGGTGTTGCAGAGAAAGCTTTTCTCCCAGTGTTTCTCTACAAATTACCTGTCTTTGAGGTATTTTCCTCAATTTTACAGCTCTGCTTTTCATTCAGTGTTTTGAACAGGTTAAAACAGTCATGACTGCCCAGGGAAGTGATTGTGTCACTATCCCTGGAGGTACTCAGAAGATGCGTGGTGTAGTGCTTAGGGACAAGGTTTAGTGGTAGGCTTGTCAGTATTATGTTTACAGTTGAACTCAGTGATCCTAAGGGTCCTTTCCAACCTAAATAGATTCTGTGATTGTATATTTTTAGTTGTTTATCACCATTTTCTTTGTAAAATTGGCAGGCTGCATCACTAAGGCTAAGTTGAAAAGCTGAGTATGTATATGTTTTCTTCTCTTTACAAAGCTTTATTTCCTGTCTTCTGGGTAACATGTCAAGCACTGTCATATTCTACTTGTGTTATATGAAGTTGCTGAGGGATTCATTACAAGCACTAAAAAGCCAATGGTATTTTTTTTTTAAAACCAAAAAAAGTCATGTCACTGGCATCTGAAACTCTTATTGTTTGTTAACTATTCAGTTGGGTTTCGTTGATTTATATTTTTTTTTAAATACTTATCTGTGTCATCCACTGGAAAGCAGTGAGAAAATTGACTCATCATGGGACTTGAACATCTGCTTGACAGTAAGCATTAATTCCACTGATTACAATGAAAGTGTTCATGTGTTTAAAGTTAAACTTTTAAGTACTTTTCTAGGGGAGACACCTGCTAAACAGCTGTGATTCAAATACATCAACATAACAATAGCTCTAGAGACCCTTATAAGTAGACTTACTGGAACAAAAGACTTAAATCTCAAATAATCTATGGTACTTAATTGCTCAGACTATGTTTCTGGTTTTCTTTATTCAGTGCAACAAACTCAGTATTCCACTTAGCACAGGACTTTCCCACATTTCTCATGACATCTTTGTAGTTTTTTTCCTTTGTTATACCCACTTTCTGAGTCTACAAAGTTCAGGTGCTGCCTACTTGTCTTTCCATAAAGAGCTCCAAGGAATGTAATTAACTTGGTTAAATGTGCTTGTAATCTAGGTTGAGAAAGGTGTCCTCACTGTTGCCAAAACCAGGTAATCAATTAGGCTTCACCCTCCAAGTTGTCAGCATCTACAGAAACCAGCAGTTTTCACAGGGACTTCAGTCAGAATAATGTGTGCATACCATAAGCTACCTTTGCTTAGAAGTGCAGTTGTTGGCACCGGGTGCTTTGTTTTTTTTCTTTAATGTCAGCTGATTTATAATGACCAGAATGACAAGCAGTCTCCCACAGATCCATATGAAGTTCAATATGCACTACCCCAATGGCAGAAGTTCCTATAAAATGCACTACCAACATATGCCAACTCATTGGCAGTAGTGTCCTGGAAAAACGACCAGGGACAAACAGTGAATGAACTGGCTGCCCAGCTTTGACAATATGAACGAATTGTCTCATCACCCCTATAGGCCTGCATTTCACCTCTGGAAGAACTGTCCTGGAAAGTCCAGAAAACTGTAGAAGACACATTCTACTCTCCATGTCTCATGACCATGTCTCATCTACTAGAGGCTGGCACTCCCCTGCCCAAGGGAGAGAATATAGAAAGTACACACCATGCTGTGATTTTACTTATGTGATCACAGAAAGGACATGAAGAAGTGGAATGGAAAACCCATTTTGATCCCAGCTGCAAGAGTGCATGAATCGTGGGGGAAAGCAATCATGAAAGGAGATTCTTCCAAGAAAAATATCACTCCAGGGTCCAGTGGGAAATTCTCCAGACAGAACAGGAGAGCTGATCTTACATATGACTCTCTTGAAGGGACCTTTAAGTCATTTTCACAAGAAATGAGTGACTCTTATCAGGATTAAAGGACCCATGCCTCCAGCTGGGTAAGGCAAAAGGGCAATCAGATTTACTGCACTGTGTGTATCTGGTGGCCTGACACGTCAGGCCCACAGGAGTATAAGGGTTTAGTAGATACTGGTGCACAGTGCACCTTAATGTCATCCAGCTATAGTGGAGTCTAACCCATCTGTATCTGTGGTGTGACAGGGGCATCCCGCCAGCTCCCTGTTCTGGAAGCTGAAGCCAGTCTGGCTGGGAAGGACCAGCATAAACACCCCATGGTGACTGGCCCAGAGGCCCCGTGCATTCTTGGCCTAGGCTGTCTCCAGAGAGGGTATGTCAAGGACCCAGCAGGGTACTGGTGGGCCTTTGGTATAGCTGCCTTGGAGCAGCTATAAACTGAACTGTTGCCCACCTTGTCCAGGCTCTCAGAGGACCCCTCTGTCGTGGGGTTGGTGTGTGTTGAAAAGCAGCATGAGAGATCATGTTTTTGGGAATAAAATGGCAAGATGGTTGTCACCGGATCCCAATGAATGGCAATCAAGATAGCAGCCATGTCCCCACCAACCAGTAAAAAGGAAACACAGGCTATCTTGGGCACTGTGGGTTTCTGGAGCATGCACATCCCAGACTACAGTCTGATTGTGAGTCCTCTCTATCAAGTGACCCAGAAGAAGAAAAATTTTATATGGGGCCCTGAGCAGCAGCAAACCTTTGAAAAGTTAAACTGGAGATTGTGCATGCAGTAGCTCTTGGGCCAGTCTGGGCAGGACAAGATATTGAAAATGTGCTCTACACCGCAGCCAGGAAGAATGGTCTTCCTACCTGGAACACCCAGAGACACCTGAGGCTGACCTTTGGGCTTTTGGACTTGGGGATACAATGGAGCTGGGGTCAACTATATCCCAGCTGAAAAACAGATACTGGCAGCATATGAAGGAGTTTGAACTGCCTCAGATGTCATCAATACTGGCAATGTGAGGGAAAATTGTTTATAGGTCTGTGGGCCCATGACATCTTGGGCCATCAAGGAAGAATTGCAACATACAGATGAGCTCATGGTTGAGGGGTGGACCTGGTTGTGGACACTATCACAGGGGTCATCCATGAATGTGAAATGTGCTGCAATCAACCAAGACAAGCAGTTTAAGACCCAGTGGTATGGAGGATGATGTCTGAAATATAAATATAGAGAGGCCTGATGATTGACTATATCACACTGGCACAGACCAGCCAAGGCAGGTGCCATGTGCCCGTAAAAGTGAAAGCAATCACTGGGTGGCTGGAACCCTACCCAGTGCCCCATGCCACCACCCAGAACATCATCCTGGGCCTTGAAAAACAAGTGTCGTGGTGACACGGCACCCCAGAGAGAATCGTGTCAGACAAGGGGACTCATTTCTCAAAAAACCTCATAGAAGTCTGAGCTGAAAAACATGGCATCAAGTGGGTGTATCACATCCTGTACCATGCACCAGCCTCTGGGAAAACTGAATGGTAAAATTGACTGTTAAAACCTACTCTAAATTCAATGTGAGGAGGGACCTTCAAGAACCAGGACACAAATTTAGCAAAGGCCACCTGTTTAGTTAACACAAGAGCATGTGTCAGTCGAGCTGGCCTTACAGAAGGGGATAAAGTCCCTGTAGTGCACATGAAGAATGTATTAGGGAAGATGTTGTGAGTTAATGGTGCTTCTGGGAAAGGCAAACCCATCCACGTTATTGCTTTTGCTCAAGGACAGAGAAGTCTGATGTGTACCACAAAGGGAGTAAATTTTTTGTGGAAACAGACAGTGAATCAGATTTTATGTGGTTAATAGAGAAATAATTCTGCAGGCTTAACATAGGTTCTATAGAATAAGGGGTGGATAACGTCTTGGTTTGGGTAGGATAGGATTAAATTTCACCAGAAGCTGGGAGGTGGCACAGCCAGGATATGCAACTAGCTGGTAGATTATTTGATACCATATTAACCTTATGCCCATGATGCAAGGGGCTGGGCTACGTGTGTGGTTTTGCCAGGTGGTCTGGGGTTATGGGCTGGCTGGTGTCCCATTTCCAGGTGGTCTGTCTTTGTATCACTTGCTCTATATATTGTTTCATTGCTGTTATTGTTATTACAGTTGTTCATTGCTCCTTTTGTATTGTATTAAATTCTTCTTAGCTCAGCCTATAGGATTTTGTATTTTTTCTCTCTTTTGTCCTTTGCTTTCAGGATTGGAGAGGTGAACAATGGCCATGTGGTGCTTAACTCCCATCTGGGTCTAAACCATGACAGAGGGTAAATCATCTAGAAAGCAAAAGAGATTAGATTTATTTCTTTCTAGTGCAAATAAAACACAACAGATTAAAAATATGTAGAATTATGAAAATTAAGCTGTACATAGTTGTGTAAAAGTAATGTAGGAAGGGTTGTACATTGCCGTACAAAGGAAAACCTACAAGAATCAATCAGCTGACAAGCTGCCTTTCCACAAACGATATCTGATAAACATTTTCCTCCACATCACCTTGGTTCAGGGTGTGTTTTCTGAGGGAAGCACGAAGTGGAGGAACAAGGTGGACAATTTTTTTTTGCATTAAATAATGACTTTAAAGTAATTTGCACACTGCAGAGCTGATTAATGTGTTTTAAAAAACAACAACAAAGCACTAGCCAAAAGAATAAGGAAATAGCAGTACAAATCATGTTTTGGAAATTAAGAAAACAACTCCACCAGGAAATTAGTCAACAAGAGTCTGAAATGGGATAAAAAATTAGATATCAAGAGGGTTCTAGAATTCAAGTGCTTTTTGATGTAACACAAAATCCCTTCAACAAACTCACAGTAAGCAAAGTATTAAAATTTCTGCCAATCTCATGTCTTCATTTTCTGCTAGCTTGTAAGATATCTGTTCATACTGAGTATAATGATCCAAATGAATCCATGGATCATACTTTCATTAAGCTACAGCTTGAAGCCACCACCAGCTGAAAGGGCAATGCATAATAATTTGGGTAGCACTAAGGAGTAAGCCTTCTTTCTGTCCAATTGGTAGAGAGAGGTTATGGATGGGTCTGACTTATTTAAAGCAGCACAAAACCTGCAGACAGATTTTGGGACATGTTAATCATTATTTCTAACAAAATGGATTTGGGTTGCATTAAACAATGTCAGAAAATAGCATTTTCCCAACAGTCCTCTTTGAATTCACTACTTTTTTAAAAAAAAAAAATCAAACATAAACCAAACCCAGATGGTGGTTTTTCAAAACCATCTATGAAATCAAGTATTTGTTTACAGAAATTGTTTGGTTGCCCTGGACACTCTCAGTGTTCTGCACTCCAAGAAAGATGCAAGTTCACTTGCTATATCCATCCCTTATTGCCCATGAAATATGTGCCTATGCACAAAACAATAACTGAATTTTACATTCTAATCCCTGTACTCCCTGCTAGTTGATCAATATTTATTTCTTCTAAATAAAATACTGTCTCTTGTGTTCTCCTGAAAAAAAAAAAAGTGACAAACTGCCCTCTGTATGGGCCTGAACTTTAAAACATCCTACTCAGAAAGGGAGATGGGTTGTTGAGAGAGGTTTCTTTAACAATTAGAAGTGAAGACACAGGCATGAGGAAGTTGCTTATCTTACAGTTCTGATTTGGTGTTAATACTGGTGCAAAAACAAGCCCAAAACATTATCAAAATCAATGGATCCAGCCTTACAAAAAAAAAAAAGAAGAAAAAAAAAATTCTATTTTGGAACTGATGACTCTTCTAGAACTCAATTCTGGAACTGATGGCTCTTGTAGAATTCCATTCTGGAATTCGATTCTGGAACCCAATTCCAGAACTGATGACTTCTGCAAAATTCCATTCCGGAAGGGATGACTCTTGTAGAATTCCATTCTGGAATTCGATTCCGGAACCCAATTCTGGAACTGATGACTCTTGTAGAATTGCAGTCTGGAATTCAATTCAGGAACTTGATTCTGAAACTGATGACACTTGCAGAATTCCATCCCAGAATTCAATTCTGTAATTGTTGACTCTCATAGTATTCCATTCCGGAATGCCATCATGGAACTGATGACTCTTGTACAATTCCATTCTGGAGTTCCATTCCAGAACCGATGAAGCTTGTAGACTTCCATTCCAGAATTTGATTCCAGAACTGATGACTCTTGTAGAATTCCATTCCGGAATTCGATTCCAGAACTCGATTCTGGAATTGATGACTGTTGTAGAATTCCACTCCAGAACTTGATTATGGCACTGATGGTAATCTTGTAGAATTCCATTCCGGAATTCGATTCCAGAACTGAAGACTCTTGCAGAATTCCATTCCGGAATTCAATTCTGGAACTCAATTCCAGAACTGATGACATTTGTTGAATTCCATTCACAGAATCACAGAATGTTAGGGGTTGGAAGGGACCTGCAGAGATCATCGAGTCCAACCCTCCTGCCAGAGCAGGACCATCTAGTCTAGGGCAGGTGGCACAGGAACATATCCAGACGGGTCTTAAAAGTCTCCAAGGCAGGAGACTCCACAACCTCCCTGGGAAGCCTGTTCCAGTGCTCTGGAACCCTGACAGTAAAGAAGTTCTTACTCATGTTGAGGTGGGACTTCTTGTGCTCCAGCTTATGACCATTACCCTGTGTCCTATCGCAGGGCATAACTGAGAAGAGATTGCCCCTTCCTTCCTGACACCCAGCCTGCATATATTTGTACACATTAATTAGATCCACCTTAAGTCTTCTCTTCTCCAGACTAAAAAGCCCCAGGTCTCTCAGCCTCTCCTCATACAGCAGGCATTCCAGTCCCCTAATCACCCTTGTAGCCCTTCACTGGACTCTCTCCAGTAGATCTCTGTCCCTCTGGAAATGGGGGGCCCAGAACTGGACACAATACTCCAGGTGAGGTCTCACCAGGGCAGTGTAGAGGGGCAGGAGGACCTCCCTTGTTCTGCTGCAAACACTTTTCCTAGTGCACCCCAGGATCCCATTAGCCCTTCTGGCCACAAAGGCACACTGCTGTCCC
>NW_008628788.1:0-73146 GCF_000691845.1 Merops nubicus
TACTGCCCGAGGGACTCGTGTCCTGCCTCCGAGTGGGTGCCGGCGCCCGATACCTAGGAAATTTGGGGCGGGGAATGGGTCATGGAGAGGGGACGGGGAGAGCGCGGACCCGGGCTCAGCAGGACTCAGGCCGGAGGAACATCGCTCGCTTCACCTTAAAGTCCGGCCTCCAGCATAGTCTTCCCAGGCCTGCCAACTTGCTGCCGTTTTGGGGTGACACCCGGTGCCATGCCGTGCATGGAGGGTTAGCCAGCATCCCCTCCCCGTGCAACCCCAGGCCTGATCCGTGTCTGACCAGCTCTTTCTCTGCTCTGGATGCTATCGGCCGCCTCGCCAGCAGCCGGGGTAGAAAAAGCAGGAGAGGCCACTTGTCCGCCTGCTGGTTGTGGGCTCTTCTCTCAGGGCACCTTCACTGTGCAGGACTTGTATTCTACAGCCTTGTAGGAGCCTCACTGTCTGCAGAGGAGGGTTCAGCTAAAGGGATGGGGCCCACTACCTCTTGAAGAAATGTCTGTTCAACTGCATCAGGTGCTAAACACCAGTGTAGACATCCAGTTCAGAGCAGAGATTGTTTTGGATAACTCACCTGAGATGTCCCATAAAGAAAACCTGTCTTCTTGCTGTGGTGCCGTACCTGCCCTTGTGGTTTGCACGGTACATGGTTATGTGAGTGTCTGGTTCTTACGGGCAGAGCTTGGGGCTCAGCTGGGGCAGCAGAAGTTGTAAATGTGCTCAGGGTTGTCTCATCTTGTGTTTTGATACTTGCTACCCACAAGTTAGTGTAATGCTAATATTAGGCAGACAGAAAAATGAGCTGACTGAGAATGTAAGGTGCAAAAAGTATCGCAGGGTAGCAGGTTGTGCTGTGTTCTTAAATTGTTTTTGGGTAATAGTGGCCTGTTCCTGCAGTCATGACGCTTCATACTGTTTCAGGGATCCGTGTTCAAGCAGCTCAAATTCAATTTGAAGGAAAAGGGGAAGACATAAACTGTGAACTCTTCATAGTAAGAATTGTATGTATGTTGTGGTTTGTAGAGCATCAGTCACAATGTCAGCTCAAGATCTGAGCCCACTGAGCTGTATTTTCCATCATGTATGATGGCAAGACATCCAGACTAAAATGCCAGATTTTCAGGTATTGGGGGTGTTATGGATGAAGAAAGCCAAAAGGTCTTCAGGTGGCAGCTGATTTCACCTGTTGTGATAAAGATCTGTTATTGCCACACTTTAAAAAAAAATAAAATTATTGGCATTTCATTTTGTGTGATGCTTTGGGGGTTCAGTTTCCTGCTAAATTCGTTAGTAGTAATGGGCATGAATGAGTTACATTTTTCTAGGTTTTCTTTTTGTGTCAGTTTTCAATGGACTGACAAAGTGAAAAGTCTGGTAGTACTGAGCAGCATTTTACTCCCTTTCCCTGATTCAGAAACATGTTGCATTCAAGCTCTTCATTGATATCTGTGGGCTTGGGTCTGTATTTCATTATTCTGCTACAAGCAGTTCCACTGCCTAAAGACAGTGTGCATGAATAAAATTGAGAGGTTAGTATTTATCTAATGACCACAAGCCATTTGTGTGCCCAGTAATTGGAAAGACTATTTGCAGTCTCACTAATTAAGGGAGTTGTCAATTTACGATAGATTTTCCTCCCCCAGTGTTGCTATTCCCTGTTTGAATTGCTGTAGCTAAGCATGATTAGAGAATTTATGTAGTCTCTTCTAAAACATGTGTTAGAAGAGTTCTGAATGAGTGATCTGTCTGGTGGCTAGTGTGGAAGGCTGCTTGCCGTGTCTTTTGAAAGTCCAGTGTCACCTCTTGAGATAACTAAATCATGTACATGTTGGTATCTGGCCCACTCCGCATCCATAACGTTGTCATTCTCTTCATCTGGTTTTTCTTTTCCTGCCTGGATCAGTTCCTATATTGTAGGAAGAGCTAGTTTATCTAGTTGAGCCTGTTCAGTTCGTTTCTTCTGTTTAGGCAGCAAAGGACCAGAAAAGGAGGGAAAACCAGCAGCAGGTATTGTGATGGTAAATTTACAAGAATTGTGAAGAGGAGGCTCCACAGCCAGCTTGGTAACAGCAACATTAATTCTGGTTTGTTTCTCCAGTCTCTAAGCTTGTTACTTACCATAGAACACTTGAGTGGAAGATTAACAAAACTTTGTATATGTGTGGTCTCAGACATACTAGCCCTAGGACAGTGTTAATTTTGGCTTCTCTGTCTATTTTCCATTTCTAAAACAATTTTTTTTTAAAAAAACTGCATGCCTGTGGTGAGGAGGAATTAGGTGACCATGCCTTATGGAAACCTGCACATTAATTAAAAGCAGCTATATATACCTGGATCTGCTTAAGTTGTACAACAGTTTCTGCACTTTTGTGATAGCAGCCTTGTACCAACAGAACTGCAGAGAGGAATAATTGTGGATGGAAAATGAAGGTCTGAGAACAAATTTTAGTCATTATTCTTTTTCCAGATGACCAGGACTGCCCCCACACCTGTAACATGCTCTCTGTTAACCCCTCTCTCCCCAAAAGGGGAAGAGAAAAGGAATAAGGGAGAGAGACTTATTGATTAGAAAAGAAAACCTCTTTAATGAAAATAATAATAATAAAATGGAATATATACAAAACCAGTATCAAACACAGCTCTCCCCGATGGCAATATGTCACCGGCACCCCTGATGTTGTGGAGCAGGCCCCAGCGAAAGGTCCCAGGCTGGACTCAGTGGGAGATGGCAACGGGGTACAGGAACTGGATTCTGAACTCAGTTCAGGAACACAGGGCTTGGGATCAAAGGCAAGATGGACCGAGTCGTCCTCACGTGCCGGCCACTGAACAAGAAGCAAAAGAGAGGAAGGAAGGGGTGTGACCTTCGTGATCCCTCAGCTTTATACTGAATACGATGGATATGGGATGGAATGCCCCATTGGTGAATTTAGGGTCACCTGCCTTGCCTGCTCTTCCCTGCAGGTGTGGTCTTTCCTTTCTGCCCCCCTTCGTGTGGTGCACAGGATGTAGCAGTGACCTTGGTCTGCACACCAGTCCCTGGCAGTAAGTCTAAACATGGAGCGTTATCGCCGCTAGAAGCAGACACTGTCTGAGAAAACATGCTGCTGACTTCAGAAAGTGCAGTTAATTAGAAGAGCTTTAGTGCAGAGTAAAATCACTGAACAGAATTAGTTCTGTTCTATCCCAAACAAGGACACCATAACTACCAAGTGTCTCAGCCCTTAAACAGGCATGACATCTGCACTTTCTTTGGAAATTCAAGTGCTTCTATAATACTTTTGCACTAGAAGAAATGTAAATGTTGAATTTAACCTAGTTCAAGTGGCAGAAGGGAGTGAGAATCATCCCAGAAGAAATAGTGTTACAGAAAGGAAATCTTCAAAACCAAATACTTGTGTAAGCACAGTTCCCGTATAGGCCATAAACATCTGGCAAACTAATAATTAACAGAAACCCCTTCAAATATGGAAACTAAAAATTTGATACTGACTTGTGAATGGGTGACTTTTATACTTCTTCCTCTGTCATTACATTACAAAGATTATGATTGCAATTTTAGTTGTAAATTTGTTATAGCTCAATTATTTTTTTTTTCATACAGAGATTTAATACTTCAAAAATATTTGCACATTTCATGTCAATAGTGGGTAAGTATTATGGGGATCTCTAATTGAGATATCAGCAGTTTATAAAATGAGAACACTCAGGCTGTAATGGAAATCTAACCTAAGAAACTTTTGGAAAAATCAAGGAATCAAGTCATACCAAGAAACCTAGCTACATAGCCCCAAACCCCTTAACTTAATTGTATAGTGATGTAACATCAACAGAACAGTTTTCTGTTCTATCATAAACTACATAGTGTTTTTGGACATGAGAGTTTTTCTTCGTCTTCTCATGATGTCACTGTAGGGTGGAGGGTAGAATGGACTGTTTTGAAGTCAACAGTGCATTTTATGTGAGGCTTATTTTGCCACTGGCAATCCTGAAGTGTCAGTCATCTCCAGAGGGATGAGTGACAGCCTGAAACAATTCTTCCAGGAGTTCTCTGAAATTGAACATTGATAATTAGATTCTGTGGAGGAAATATAGAGTCGTGAAGGATGAAGAAAAATTGTAATTGATTCAGAAGTTTTTGCTTGTACAAGAGGAAGTATAGACACAAATGCTGTTCCTACTTTTAATGCATTACAATTTTTAACACTTTATAGATGAAATGAACTGTACAAGGCAGTTCTGAACTGCTGTCAAGGTAGTTGCTGACCCAAACTAAGGCTGTAGTGCTGAAAATGTAGGGATTTAACTGTATTGGAGCAGGTCATCTCAGTGAAGTGATGTCAACAGCAGTGTTCTGCTATTGAAATTTGTTAAAAATTATAAAAAATATGTTTTTGCAAGGACAGAGCCAAAGGATTCAGAATTTTTTTTTTTTTTTTGGTAAGCACTTTGTTTCTGTAGTTGATTTTATTAAATGTTGGTACAACACCTCTTACAGTGGATCCTAAATGACCATACATGGTCTTTTGAAAACACTGAAATTTGAAGCTGATACAGTGTATGTTTTTGAAAATATGGCTGAAGTTCTTCCTCCAGACTGTCATTCCCAGATCTGGGAAGTAAGCCTGTGCTATAGACAAACCTGTATGGAGTTGCGGGGTGTGTACACTCTGCAGAGCAGCTCTGTGCCTCCTCTGCAGCCTCAGTAGCAGGTATATGTGTGGTTCTCTGATGTGGCTGAGTGGAGTCAGGTACAGCTTTGCAGGGGAAGGGATGCAAAACCAGAAAGTGGCCATTACTTACCTGCATGTCTTTTTTTTTTTTTTTTTTTTCTTTGTACAGAATGCAGTTTCTGTGCTGTATTTCTAACCACTATACGCTATCCAAAATAATGAGCCTTACAGCATGACTCTTTTTTACTATTTTGTCAGAATATTTATATAGCTAATCTTACTATTCTAGCTGTATTCATCAAAATTCTCGTTTAAGTTTAAAAAAAATAAGCAAGTGACAAATTTTTATGAAGTTTTCTGTAGTTAGGTGGTGCTTAAATGCTTTGCATTTGTGGGTCCGTACAAAACTCGTAGTAGTAATAATTTGTGGAGTACAAGCCTTGCTTTCCTTCCAAACTATGTTTTTTTTTTGGGCTGCAATTCACTGCTACAGATTATAGGAACAGCGTGTGTTACAACTCCCGTGCTGTTTTTGAAATGGAAGTTGAGTACACAGAAGAGGCAAGGTATATTGCTATAGATGTAGAGTGTAGAATACAAGACTTGTTATGTATGCCAGGAAACTGTTAGTGGTTGTAATGTATAAATTCTGTTTGGTGGTTTATGTCTGTAGTGACAATAAGTTTCTGTGTTAATATATGTAATATATGACAGGGACCACATGAAGATAATTGTCAAGCTCCAGAGAAATAAAGTACTCTTATCTTTATGTTCTTGCCTGCCAGCAGACCATGGCACTGGGCAGTAGAAACCTGGTGGGTTTATGAGTCCATTCTTCCTTGGCTGTGAATGAAAATACTCACAGATACACATGCAGCTATTAAAACCTAATCCTTCCCTAGAAACAGAATGTTTTCAATCTAATACAGGAAGCTATTGAACAGATTTTTCCAAAATGCCACTTTCTTAATTTGTTTGCTGTGTTTTCAACTAGAAATACCACTTTCTAGAAAATTGGTAAATACATTGTGTAATATTTTGAATTTCCAGACTCTCTTAACAGGAACTCTGACCACAGACCTCTTCTCAACTCTGATGGTCTCTGCTTGACCTATGTGGTATTTCAGAATACAGTATAACTTGCATAATTCCTCTGTAGCTTGGACTGAAGGTGAACAGAAAGATTTGAGTGATGAAAGATAAGGAAACTAAATTAAAATACAACAGAATGCTTTAAGTATGTCTGAGGATGACAGAAAACAGAATTTGGAGGCAAGTTAGTTCTACACTCATGTAATACCAGATATTGGACATAGTTGTAGGTAAGATGTTGATGGTACTCTATATGTGGTTTTTTTTTTTCCCTTCATGTCTTTTGTTTGTTGTGGTTTTGTGCGTGTGTATGAAATTTCTGTTTGATTACAGAGATTTGCTTTCTGGGGAAAATTCACACCTCTTTCCAAACAACACAAATAAAAGAAACAAGTACTGAGACTTTATCACAGAATCACAGAATGTTAGGGGTTGGAAGGGACCTCCAGAGATCATTGAGTCCAACCCCCCTGCCAAAGCAGGACCATCTAGTCTAGGGCAGGTCACACAGGAAAGCTTCCAGACGGGTCTGAAAAGTCTCCAAGGTAGGAGACTCCACAACCTCCGTGGGGAGCCTGTTCCAGTGCTCTGGAACCCTTACAGTAAAGAAGTTCTTCCTCATGTTGAGGTGGAACTTCTTGTACTCCAGCTTGTGACCATTACCCCATGTCCTATTGCGGGGCATAAGTGAGAAGAGATTGCCCCTTCCTTCCTGACACCCAGCCCTCATATATTTATATACATGAATTAGATCCCCCCTAAGTCTTATCCAGACTAAAAAGCCCCAGGTCTCTCAGTCTCTCCTCATAGGGCAGGTGTTCCAGTCCCCCAGTCATCCTCGTAGCCCTTCGCTGGACTCTCTCGAGTAGACGTCTGTCCCTCTTGAAATGGGGGGGCCCAGAACTGGACACAATACTCCAAGTGAGGTCTCACATCAAACCCATGTTTCTAAAAGGACTTAGAAATGCCTGAGAAGATACCTGTGTTGTGGAACCTGCAGCTAGGCAGGTGTCTAAAGATTTCCAGAATCAGGCTTAAGAAAGAGAGGAGAGCCAGAATCTGTAACTGGGTCCCAGACTCTTTTTTTTCAAGAGCTCCTCAATGTTGGATTTGGAACTATGGTGCCTTTCTGCCCCATCCCTCCTGTCAGTGACCTTTCTAGGCACCATTGTATTTGAGAGTTGTGTTGATTAAAAAACTGGGGGATCAGCCCTAAGGAAGGGCTGAATGAAGGAAACTGTGTCCATCTACATCTGGCCAGTTCTTGCTAGCTGTTAAATTGAATTTGCAGCTTTTACAAGCAGGAAATCACACTTGCATAAGCCATGTGGTATATGTACTGAGAGGGTTTTTCTTGTGTTTTTCTTTGGTTCTGAAATATTTTATGTATGGAAGAAGACCACTTATATTACCTTAGTTTCACTGAATTATTGGGTGCATATTGTTTTGCAAGGGTTAAAATTTAAGCGTGCCAACCTTATATATAATTTACATCAGGAGCTTTTACATAATTGATATTAAGAAAAGTGCTTGAGGAATGCAGACAGTATGGAGGTCTGTAAAGCTGTTATGAGCTCAACACTGTTGTGGTAATTATTGCAGAGGGGTGGATACTCAATTATGTGCTTAGTGGAAGGGAAGATTACTAAAAATATTAATGGAAGGCTTTAGTGGAGTTTGGCAATTACTGTGTGTACTCATAAGTACCTATAGCTATTATTAAGTGGTAAACAAATGCACTATATATTTGCAAATTGGACTTGTTCTCCAAGTAGAAAATATTTTTGTGAGTTTTATCAACTTTTGTAGGAGTATGGTGCGTTAATTATATATATACGTATGTATCTCAAGCTATCTGGCTTGAAAAAGTAAGGATTTTACATGTGAGCAGGGTATAATTAAACATCCCATCTTCATCCTAGATTTTCAAGCAGACTACTCTCACTGTCCCTGCATTTCAGAGTTTTTATAAAAGCCATGATAGAATAAAACCCCTGACTTTGGAACATTTAACAGAGAAATAAGAAAATAATTTTTGTTATTAGAAAAGTGCTATGTCTTTGGACACATCTAGCTGTCAAACGTTGTTGCTAAAACAATATTTTCCATATTGTTGGAAATTGTCAGATATGGTTTATATTTTCCCTGTTCCTCAACAATCCTTTAGGGTTTTGTAGTAGTTTTCCCCCTTAACTGTCTTCTTCAGGCAGCAAAGGCAGTAGCCGCACATCAGTTACTTTTGTTCTCTGCCTGGTCACACTCTCACTGATTCTGGGTCTTGTGTCCTAGCACTGTTTGTGAATGTGCTCCAGGAGATGTTTCGGACCAGATTTTGATAACTGTTATTTGAGATTTCAATCAATTTTTAGGCTTTATAAAGATTTCTTTTAATAATAAGATATGAACTTGGCTGAAGTTGCCTCTGCAGTAGTGTCATTTTTGAAGTCACACTTCAGTCATCCTTCCTATGTATTGCTTTTTTATAATGGTTGTTGGCAAGTCCTTCTTATCCTCCAACACCTCCAAAAAAAAAAAAAAATTAAAAAAAAAATTGCCGTGGTGTTTCAGAATCTGGCTTAGGACCTCCCAGTGCTGGAAGGACGGTGCCTGAATCCTCGCTTGCACGAGGCAGGCAAATCTCACTGGCAGGGCATGGAGCGAGGCAGTGCTGTGGTGCCTGGATGCTGTGAGGGATGAAGGAGTCATCCCTCCAGTCACATGGACCCTTATGGAGGGGGTGCAGCGTGTGGCCCCTGCTGCCTGAGGCCCCTGTACTGGCCCACACAAAGTGGCAGTGCTCATGATGCATCTCTGAAGTTTGTGCAACATTGAGGAGTACAGTGGCTTAGGAGTCTTCCAATTCCATCAGTATCTATAACAAATTGATAATTTGGGTTTTTT
The DNA here is from genome assembly GCF_000691845.1 of Merops nubicus. NCBI lineage: Eukaryota > Metazoa > Chordata > Aves > Coraciiformes > Meropidae > Merops > Merops nubicus. Next base: position 8,679 of record NW_008628788.1, read on the forward strand.
TTTTTTGCCACACAAATTTGGTCTGTGTGCATGAGAACATTCTGACCTCTCAGTTTTCATGACCCACAAGCTTAGCTGTGTCCGTTTGGCATGTTCCTTCCCTCTTGGACTATCCATAGGTGATGTTTTAGAGCGTGGTATATCTTCAGAGAGTGCATGGAAGTGTCAAGGAAAGATCACTTTATTGCTGTTTTGGTTTTTTGAGTCTAAATCGCTTCAGGGAGCAAAGTGAACCCTAGGATAAATAACAGAATCTTCCATGTGGTAGAAGATATTGGCAAGTTTTTAGCTAGCCAAAAAGAGTGGCAACTCAGCCCGGAGTCCTGGAGCTTTGTGTTCAGGGCCTGCTCCTCCCTCCCAGGCTGGTATTGGTGCTCTGACTGCTGCTACTGTGCAGGCAAACTTCCTATCAAGTGGCCTGCCTGGCAGGACAGGGTGATCCTGGGCCACTGCTGGCGAAACGCAGCTGTGTGTCTGCGTGTTTGGAGAAGTCCCGTGCCAGGAGCTGATGCGTGTGTGATGCCACTGGCTTGACCTGGGAAACTTCATTGGCTTCTGCACGTGCCAGAGTCAAGTGCTTCCTCCTGTTAGTGGCATGAGTTGTGTGCTGCTTGTTTCCATGTTTAATTAAGTTCCATTCTTTTGGAGCGTGTTCTTACCAGACACTTTTACAGCCCACTTTCCAACCCGTAATTCTGTTTTGAAGAGTATCACCGTGCTTTCAAGGTGTCTTTGAAAAGCTTTCAGGTTGTGCCTGGCCTGCAAGTTCGTGAGCTCCTCTATCAGTCTGAGATCTGAATCTCTTGCTGTTTGTGTCGTTCTCAATTTCTTCCTAAAGGTGGAATATTTGGAGCAAGAATGTTTTTTTATGGTTTTTCTTTTTAATTTTAAAGGGAACAGAGGTAATAAGCTTTTAAGGCAGAGAACAGATTTAAGAAAAAGTCATTATGTTGTTGCTACTCTTTTCTACTCAGTGAAGATGCCATGGAAAGTGGAACATTACCTTTTTAATATATTTTTTTAAAAATATGTAAGGAAGGCTTGACAGGGAGTCTTTTTAAAAATTAAACGTTTTTATAGTCTACGTCAACTATTTTTGGTGAAGGTTGTTTCTTTTTGGTTTTTTTTTTTTTTTTTTTTTGAAGTGCCAGAGAGCTGAGCTTCCAGAGTCTCAGCTTTTAAGAGATGCTGTTACAGAATATTTAAATTGTTACTGTCCAGAGGTTTATGTTATCCAAGAAAAATCCCTTTCTCCTCTTCCTGTTGCTTATGTTCTGTTTCACTGGTGTGTGTGGTATCAGCATTTTACTAGTCTCTCCTGATTCACGCAGTGTTTCTAAGAAAGCAAAATAGGTAAGTTGTGAAAGTCTGTTAGTAGAAATACAATTAAGAAAAAATTAATAGCTCTTTCTTATTTGGGATGGGTGCAAAAATTGAGACGTGTTCTGATTTCCTTCAGGTGTTGCCTCTGTTAAGAAATTGTGCGAGTTGTCCTTCCTTCATTTCACAATGTCAGCAATACATGGGATATTTTTTTGTTTTCTATGTGTGTCACTGAGCTACTTGCCTCTTGAGGTTTATAAACAGAAATCCATTTCTTTCTTTTGTGTTCTATCATCCGTTGCAGGCAGTTCAGTTTGTCCTTTATATGCTCAGAGGATTCAGATTTTTTTTTAACTGCTGAAGTTTATTAAGAGCTTAAGATTGTAAACTATTAGTTAACCTCTAAAAGTTTGTACCGTAGTTTTGTTTACTGAGTGAAATCAACTGGGGAGTGTTAGTGCAGGCAATAGCAGTCTGAAAAATTTATAGACTAAGGTTTGCTGCATTTTTTTTTTTTGTTTTGTTTCTCAGCTCCAGAAGAAAAGGATGCAATTAAAGGACAGTATGAAAAACTCATGGATGCTTATGGCTGCTTAGGAGAGCTTCAGCTTAAAATTGGTAAGTGACTGCCTGCATGGATGAGATTATAAAATGCCCAGACAATGCTAAAACACAGCAACAGATGGCTAAAGTTGTCCAGTTCCTTAACTGATAGCTAATTACACCTTGTTAAGTACAGGCTGGAAAAGATCCATTTCTTTTTCTACTGTGCCAAACGCATATCACTAAATGATAGTCTAAGAATTTTGGATTTTTTCTCGCTTTTGTTTTGTCTAACATTCTTAGCTGCCAGAAGATAGTTGCTAGTTTTTTCCCTCACCACAGTTGTCAGAGGCAAGCAATAATATCTTAGATTTTTTTAAGGATCTTGTTTAAACACTGATTAATCATGGGCATCTGAGACTGCAGTGCTACAGACTGCCAGTCCTTGCTGTAATGCCCAGTTGCCTTTACCTGGGTAACACACATAGACAAAGATTTGCAGAAGCAGACCTTTGACTTCAACTATTATAATCGGGGAACTTTTTGTCATTCCTGTAAATTTCTGTATGGTTTGGGAATCTTGATTTAACAAAGAACTTGCCTACAGGAATATTAATGGAAACAGTTATGTTTTAGGAAGAGCACCGTAGTCATTGGTTTGAAGGTAATAGTCGCCTTACACAGCAGACTTCAAATTCACTGATGAAAAAGATATATTAAAACAAAAAACCTTGTTCCCATGGTGGTCTTAGAGAAAGCCTTAATTTTGACTTTGAGGAATGACAAGACTGTTTTCTATAAACATGATGGATGGTTAAGGAATGAAGGCAGTGGTGATGTGAGCACGGGTGTACTTAGACCAGTAGATGTAAGTATCTTTTTATAGCTTGCTTACTATTTTATGGCTTGAGTAATATGACTTGGGATTGATCTGAAGAGGCGACTGGAACCTTAAAGATTTCTGTGTCATGATTTAAAACTGTAGGCCAATCTAGTCTTTTAGAATGAAAATGGGCTTTTTGTTTGTTTTGTTTCCTGTGGAGTTAATTAAGCATTTCTTTGAGACTAATATCAATTTGTTAATGTAATTAAATATGGGGGGCTTGTGATTAGTTTTTCTTGGCACTTGGGCCTGTTTTTCTTCATAGGAGTGTAATGAATCCTGTTGTAATAGTAAGGGAATGTAGCTATTGAATTCAAGGTCTTCAAGCTGCAGATGAAGGTAGTTTCTTCTATGTGATGGGCACTAAATATATCCAGTTTTAGTCTTCATATTAAAAGGTGAATAATTTCAAATGGGGTGTCATATATTCTCAGCCTTATTTTTTCTCTTTTATCCTTTTATTTCTTTTTCCCCTACCTTTATTTCTTTTGGAACAACACCGGCAACAATAGCGACTTCAGTGTTACTGGAGTGAGATTTTTTTCCTCTTTGAGCTTTGTCACTTCAACTCTGTCTTGTTCTAATACTAAATTACAAATTGTGGTACAGGCCTTCCTTTGGAAGGGGTTTGTTAAAAATTTTATTGGTAATTAGATTAAAAAAGTTAACAACTGGATGCTAACTTCTAGTCGTGATAGAGTGAAAAGACAGGAGGGTCATGCTGTAATGGTAAGCAAACATTTTCTGCTGCTGAACATGTTTCAAAAAGCAGAGACAATTGTATTGTCTGATATCTCACTATTTTTTCAGTCTCAGTTAGATCTTACATCTTACATATATGTAAGTTTCATCCCTTTAGCTGGTTAACACTAGGAAGGAATGCAATGTAACTTTTTTTTTTTTCTTTTTTATATAATGCATTTTAGCAGCTGCAAACAAAGGCATAACTGGTCAGCTGTTCCCTGAGCATCAGTGGTCACATAGACTTTGTTAGGGGTGTCAGTATTTTTTTCTTACTGCTGGAAACCTGCAGACCGTAAGTACTAAATTAACTGAAAATATTTGTGAAAGTACATTCCACTGGGATATTAGAAGAGTGTATTTGTAGAGCAGAAGGGGAGACTTTTTTTCAAGACGTGAAAGATGTCTCTCAGCACTTTAATTAATCCGTAAATATCACTACTTAGGAATCCAAATAAATCACATTGTATGCCTGCCAAAGTAGATCGTGCTTTTCACAAGAAAGTAGATGAAATATGTGAAACTGACTCACAAAGTTAATGTTTCCCACCAGTAATAGCATTTGCTTCTGTGTACTTATGTCTGTTAACATGACTCACTAAGTTCTTCTGCTTTCTTTTGTGAGATGGATGGCAGCAGAATGAATTGTACAGTGTTTCTGAGCTGTATCTCAGCCAAGATTTTGCTGCCAAAGAAGATCTAGCAGTGGCAAATACATCTTAAGCAAAGTGTTAAAAGAGCTGGCTTTGCAGCATTTGGTTTAGATGATGTGTTGTCAGGAAGGGGAACATATATAAAGTAGTATTTTGACACCAGCACCACAGAGGTTGTTTAGTTTAATAGAGCTGCTGTATTTGGGGAGGCATTCTGAATTCATCTGACTGCGTACATGCTCTCGCTCTTGCGCGCATCCAGTGGGTAGTTGAAAGAAAGACATTTTGAAGGCAAAAAGGACAACGAAGCACCTGTTTTCTATTCCTTTAGAACATTTCCTAACAGTGTAATTGTATTTAGAAGAGGGAGAAAGAGTATCTTTGAGACTAAACCTGTAGCTTGGAAAATTGTGGTTCTTTTCATAATTCTGTTACAGATTTCCTCAGAAATTTTCAGCTAGATGGTTAGAATCTGCTCCTCTGCTGTGTTCTGTTGCTAATTTTGAAGGCAAAGGAGAGGCAACAATACCTTGCAAATTGTTTTTCAGTGGACTACAAAGTGGAGTGGAGTTGGAACAGGCTGAGGGAACATAAGGCAATGGCATGACTGTATTGGAATGGAAAAGGAGCAAAAACTGGAGCAAATTAATTTTTAAAAGCAAAAGGCAGTCTTGAGTGAAATATTTACAGTTAAGAAGGACAAAATAAGAATTGAATATTGGCTCCTTTTCACTGCAGATCATAATAGGCAACACTGAAGTCATCCCATAAACTGCAGGGGAAACAATTGCCTTGAGTCATGTAGATAGGGTAGATACAGAAACTGCAGCTTATTATGTAGGGTGTGACGTACCAGAACTGCGCTTCCCGTTCAGCTTGGATTAAGGCAGTTGTTTTCACAAGAACATTTTAAAAATGGATGCAAATTGTCTTGTTTCTATGCCAAATGTTCTCCATCCTCTACCTCCCTTGTGCAACCTGATTAAAAGGCATTTACCACATACCACTGTGAGAAAAACATTTCTTAGATTTCTTTTAAATTTCTCTTTAAAGATGGTTGTAGTGATTTATAACTGTAATGGGCCAAGATAATGATCTTGGTCATGAGGCATGAACATTTATACCATCTATCTGAGATCAAAATTTGGTCCATAAGCTTTGAGGTTTTTGAATTTTTTTTTTCTTTAGAACTATAGGTGGGTCTTGCTTTTTTCATAGATGTGTTGCTGTAGAAAGCATGAATCACTTCACAGGAGAAAGTTTTCTATTTTTTGGTTGCTTTTTACTTGCCTTAGTACTGGCCCTATTCATCATGCACTTTGCAGCTGTCAGCTGAATATAACACGCTTTCTGCTACTGTACCACACATGAAATGAAGGGGAAATTACCATAGATTTTCCACCTAGTGTACTTCCATTACTTTTTTTGATAAGAACTGTTTGGCTTCTATTTTAAGAAACAAGAGTGGAGTTTGGCCTGTCCCCTACTCAGATATGCAGGGATCTCCTGCAAGCAGGGTGTCTCTGCAGACTGGCTGCAGTGGTAGTACTGGCAGGGGCCACTGACTTCAGGGAGTTGGTTTAGGGTTAAGTCTCCCTTTGATCTTGAGGAGGCACTGACAGCATTTTAAAACTCATCTTCCTGACTGACTTGAGCTTACACTTAAGGGGTGACTGTTTATTTCATGGCTTTAGGATTTTTTTTTTTCCATGTTGCTGTTGCTACTCTGGACAGAAGAAATATAAATACTTTGAATACTGTTTAGATCTTTTTAAAGCTTGCAACCCCATAATATGCTTCCTGATGCTGCTGTTGCCAGGTGAATTTGGCTGGACTATCTGATGTATTTTTGTTGTGATTGGTGTGACTCTGGTACTTCACATGCTACTTGCATAAAAAGAATTTCTCTGGAAAACTGAAAGGAGTAGTTTTTTTTTTTAATATAATTACAGAGCTGGAAATGGTAGTGAGCTGCAGTTCTGAAAAGTTAAGGATGATGGGAATTAATGGAATAGCCTCAATTGTTTTAAGTTATGCCTCGGGAGGTTTTGACTGGATATTAAGAAGAATTTCTTCACTGTGAGAGTGGTGAGGCACTGGAACGGGCTGCCCAGGGAGGTGGTGGAGTCATCGTCCCTGGAGGTGTTCAAAAAATGGGTAGATGTAGCACTTGAGGCTATGGTCTAGTGGTTAGGGAGATGTTGGGAGGAAGGTTGGATTTGATGATCCTGGAGGTCCTTTCCAGCCATAGGGGTTCTCTGATTCTAAGAGGAAATACCTTCTAGCTGTAAGGAGTGTCTGGGTGTTTCAATCTGATCTATTTCATTAAAGTTATGTTATTTTTCACAGTTTGCTCAGCAAAATCAATTTAATTTAGAAAAAAATATATTTCTTGTGTCAAGGCCTCACAAATCCACCTACTATAGGAAATTCCATGTTGTATTGTTAGCAGGATTTTTTTCTTTGTTTGTTATTGTGGTTCCTTTTTTTTTGGGAGGGTGGGTGTAGTAAACCAGGAATGCAACTTCCTGCATTCTTTTGTGAGATTTACTGGATAATAAAAATATATTGTTTAGGAACAAAAAGAATTTTTCAGTGAATTCTTGTCAGCGAAGACTGTTATTTTCCTTGCAATGAATGAACAATTACCAAATAACTATCGGCAATTTTTAGAAATGGAGAAAGTTGATTTAATTTTGCCTTTTATAAAAATTACTTGCTCCAATAGCAGTATTCATCCCGACTGACGCAATTTAAGCAATTTCTACCCTTAAATTTAAGTGCGTTTAGGTTGGGTTATGGTTGATACAGCTGTTTTCATGTTAAGTATCTGTTTTCAACAGGAAAGATTATGGTTTGTTGACATTTACATACCAGCAAAGAAACCACTTTGACTTTTTAAAGTTTGAATTTAGAAGTAGAATAGAATCATAGAATCATTTAGGTTGGAAGGGACCTCCAAGATCATCAAGTCCAACCACCGAGCCACCAGGGCTCCAAAGTCCTCTGCCAAAACAGATCAGAATCTGTCAGGGTTGGAAGGACTGTTTCTTTGCTTTAATATATCCATCATAATAATCAGACTTTCAGCGACTGGCAGGTAAGCCAGAAGCATTTTTCCTGTGGCTGGTGATGTTATGTTTCTGCCATATTAGGTACTGCTTGGGTATGTAATGCTTTTGTTTTATTCCTTGGAATAGCATTTTCAGTCTGACAAAATGCTGAAGTGAAAGCATGAGTGGAAGCATCACAGTTATAATTCCCATCACAAACTTGTCTAATGGGGTTCTCAACATATTTTAAAACATCACAGCCTTGGCTGAGGGGAAAGGGTGTGAGGAAAAAAGGTTTAGGACTGAAAAAAGAGATTCCCAGACACAAACTGATGGCAGTGGCAAAGAAGGGAAGACGGGGAGAGCTTTGTTTCACTGTGTATAGCTTAGTGGTGGGTAATTTCTAAGACCTTAATGGAGACATGGTTAAAAGATGAGCCATGGAGTGATGTTCTGGTATCGTTAATTTTGCTGTGTGAGGTTCTGAAGCAGTGAAAGGCTGACGGGAGCCTTCCCTCTGCTCAGGACTGTGGCTCCATCTGTGTTGGGAGTAAAAATGGGGCAGGGCTCAGGCCTGAGCGCTGTCAGTAGGATGTTGTGATTAGCTTGCTCCCTGTGCCAAGAGCAATGTGCATATCAGGTAAGGATCTTCCTCCTGCAGACAGTGCAGTGATATCCCAGAGCTCATTCCGAAGGTCACCTTCAAAATACCACCTAGGATGAAAGTGATATCAGGGGATGGGGCTTGGGACTTTTTTCCAAGGCAGAGAATTGGAGAAATTTGTGATAGGCAGAGGCTGTGGTATTTTAGGGTTTCTGCATTCTGGCTGTTTTGCAGCATATCCTGAGTGATGTAAGCAAACCAGAGAGGTTGGAGTTGGTCTGAAGACCACCTCAGCTCACAGAGCAGTCTAGGAGGACGAAGTGGCAAAGCAAGCTAGCTTTATCATAGCTTAAATCGGTTTGTCTCTTGCCTTCCTTTATCTCCAGTTTTCTAGGCTGTGTGAGCTCCATTGTCAGCTTGTCTCTGTTCAAAGTCATAACGAAAAGTAAATGAAGATTGCTCCATAATTTGAAGTACTGTAAAGAGACTTCTTCTGTGTATAGAATCACAGAATGGTTTGGGTCAGAAGGGACCTTTGAAGATCATGTAGTCCAATCTCCATGCCATGGGCAGAAACACCTTCCACTAGATCAAGTTGCTCAAATTCCCATCCAACCTGACCTTGAACACTTCCAGGGATGAGGCATATACAGCTTCTCTGGAAACCTGTTCCAGTGTCTTGCCACTTCCACTGTAAAAAATTTCTTCCTTGTAAGTTTTGACTGGATATGTTTTTTCAGTTTAAAGCGGTTGTCTGATGTCCTGTGACCACAGGCCCTGGTAAAAAGTCTCTCTCCATCTTACAAGCCTCCTTAATATTTTGAAAGGCTGCAATAAGATCTCTTGTCCAGCTGAACAATGCCAGCCAGCCCTTCCATGTAAGGTTACTGCATGGTGGCAGGAAAGAGGGTTACAGCTTCAGAGAGCCATCAGTCTCCAGGTTCAGGGACAATGCAGTAGCTTCTTAGCTGTGATTACTATTTTTGAGCTCATGAGGTAGTGATCTGGGGGAAGAGCTATGTTGGACCTCTGCATGTGTAGACGTGTCTGCCATTTGGGCAGTGAGTGGTTGAGTGAAGGAGGCGGTAAAAGGGGTCTAAGAATCTCTGCTAAGGGTTAGCAAGATCCTGTTAGTTTTGATGGGGTTTTCTGTCATTCATTATTCCTACTCATTGCTTCCTTAATTTGATCTGAACAAAGCAATTTAGTTTATTTTCTGCTGTTTACAAGTCCCTTGAAGGACAGAGCCATTTGGCTATTTTAATGTTGACTTCCTCATTTGATCTCTTCTGAACCCTCTAGGAAAGTTTAAGGTCACTGAAGGCAATGACAGTGCTTGTCTTCGTTGTTTCACATCCCAGCCAGCCAGCTCACTGAGTCTGTCACTACTTGTTTTCAGTCCCTGAAGCTGACTGATATAAATAGTGGCATATTAATAGTGTTTCTATACATTGCTTCCAAATTCTCATGAGTGAAGTATACTTTGAGCTGATCAGTCTTGCATTGTCTCAACGAAGTCGTAGAAGCTATTAGCTATCCTGACAGGCAGCTACCTCCTCCTCACCTCTTCTGGAGGATGCAAGACAGTATATAGTCAGGTATGAACTACCATGGTGATACCTGATGTATCTCCTACTCTTAATCCTTTATAATTATGCACATTCAGGTGCAAAGGAGGAATAAACTGTCAGGTTTTATGTATTTCTAACTCTCCAATACAGTGTCATCTAGAAAAGTACAGAAGATGTACTTCCTAAAAACACCCAAGAAAGAAGACAAAGCATACCCTTGTTGCAGAAAGAAATGTGATGAACAGGGCTTTTTAGCAAATACCACCTACACTGGCCTTTCTGCAAAACTGGAGTCAGCAGAACAGAATGAATAAGATCTGATCTCCCACCTTGTCCTGCCATTCCAGTCCCACGTGCCCACGCAAATACTCCGGCCCTGCTGAAACCCATCCCTAACTCCAGTGTGTGTAACCAGCCTGTCATCTGGAAGCAAGGACTCCCCTGCTGGTGATTCAGGAAACAAAAATAGTTGTGCGCGAGTTGGTCTGCAGTTTTGGACAATGGGCCACCATGGAGGGCTGTAGAATGATTCTACAAAGCGTTCCCTTTTGGTGTCTGGAGCCATGCTGTCCCAGACTGTCACTGTGCCCTTAGCTTATTAGCTTGCTCTTGGCAGGTCAGCTGTAGTTTCTGCTATGCTAGAGTAATAAATGTTGGCTTGTTTCCACCTTTTCTTACTGACTGGAGTGAATAGGATGACGTTGTCTCCATTAGAGGTCAATTTAAGCGAATCAAACAGTTTCTTCCTAGCAAAAGCAGTGTTTTCAGAACAATTGTTCTTCTGTTTCTTAATTACTTTATCGTTTCAGAGAGAATGAAGAGAGGTTGAAGTCCTGCTGTGTATGAAAGATCTGTTTACAGTGCTGTTCTCAAGCTTCAAAATTTATCTTTTAGTTTTGGGGCCCCAAAGTTCAGATGCTTCACAGTTTCACATTTTGCTCCACAACCATGAGACCTGGAATTCTTTTAGTGATAATTGAGGTAGTCGGCTAGTCATATATGCTCTTGTGACATTAAAAAGCAAAATCTCAAGAACTGATAATACTGAAACTTTCTGAGTGGCTGAACATACCCAGCTTCAGCTGGAGCCAGTAAGAAATCTGAATGCTATGTATATTTAAATTCAGAATTCAATTGAAAAATTCATAGTGAAGAATACACTTTATCTCATAAATAACTTTTACCTCTCCCTTCAGTCAAACGCAACGAAAACTGTATGCTCTCTAGGGTGGAGAAATTTGGTTTTTGAGTTTAGCATTCCAACACCAAGCTCATTGTACTTGATAAAGTGGGAAGAACACGGTCTAATGCAGCGAAGGGTAGGAATGTAGAAGTATTGTGGAATATTATGCAGTTATACTCACTTACCTGCAGTCAACATGAATTGGGAAGTGTCAACCAGCATAGTCGGTGTGCGTATCATGCCTATTTATTTTCTTCTGCAGCAGAGGCAGCGGCCTCTGCTGGAGCCCTGTCAGCATTGCATGCAGCAGGGCTGGTGCGGAACGGTGTAGCCTGCGTCCACCTGTAACCCCTCTGCAACTGTCTGTCGCCTTCTAGGTAACGCTATGCTGCACTTTCTGGTCCTGGTGACAGGCTGTACGTCGGTGGGAAAAGTCCTGGACGCTGAAGTTTACAAAATTACTGCAACAGATTTCTGTCCTCTCCAGGAAGAAACCAAGGAAGAGGAGCGCATTACTGCCTTGAAGAAAATACTAAACTCTGGGATGTTCTATTTCTCCTGGCCTAATGCAGGCTCAAACTTTGACCTGACTGTGCGGGCTCAGAAGCAGGGTGATAGCCACTATGAATCTGGTAACTCGTTCTTCTGGTTAGTACTGCATGTTATACCTAAGCCTTTTGTCATCCCCACCTGTATCTTGTTGGTCAAACATTCTCAAGGGGAGATGAATATATGCATTTCAAGTGCATCTCCTTTCATTTCATTGTCATGTCATTTTATGGGGCATGTGGCCACAGTGAATTCATGATAAACATGGATCAATCACGTAACTTCTGTTTAATTGAAATTAATCTGAAAGTGAAGTGCCATTCTGATAGTGATATTTTGTGTTTTTAAAAAGGAGAGACAAGATGTGTTGCTCATGCTACAGAAACATGTCTTGACATGTCACGAGTAGTTTCCCCTGCAGTTCTCTTTAATAGTGTGCTTTAAAAGTTATCCAGTAGAAACCTGCACTTGAACTGTTTGTAGCTGTCATCATCTATGCTGAATTATCTTCTGTTTCTTAAAAGTATATGTGTTTACAGTCCTGTAGTTTAATGTTTCAATGATGTGCCCTAGTTTTTCTGTTGAAAACATCAATATTAATATGTTTACAGCTCAGTGTAAACGTATGTTGCGCAGAAAAAAAACTCCTGTGATACTTTCTTGTGCTTCTAAAGCAAAGAAAAAGTATTTCTTGCTCCAGTAAGTATTGGTTGAGTGAAAAGAAAAACACACAATGCTGGGTTTTGTCTTCCCTAAGTAGGTTCACTGTTGATGTAATACAGTTTGTTAGCTTTACAAATTCAGGCAGAATGCTTGAATTCCTATACCCTCATTTTTTTTTCTTTTTAATCAGAAAGATGGTTGCACAGGAAGCATAGCAATACTGGAAATAAATGAGGTGTAGGTGGAAAATAACTGGCAGAGTTAAAAGCGGGTATGCTACTAGAACCTGTGATAAGTCTTGTGGCCCAAAGTACGTGAATATTAAATAAGCAAAGAAGTTCATAATGGATGATAAATAAACATGAGAGAGAGGTCAGTCAGGGTAAGTAATCTTTCTAGCTGTGATGTGACTTTTGACTGGTAAGATATCAGAAAAGAGAGATAAGAAACTTGCTTTCAACTGCACTAATTATGCATCTCTCTCAAAAAGCTCACCAAGCATGTCAAGTCAGACACATGGCACAAATGAGCTGTGTTCCAGTGATGAAACTCCTGAAGTGACAGTGTCCCTTAATAAAGAAACATCCTTTAATGCAAATCTTTTTACCAGTACTGTCTTTTGATACTTTTCTTCTTGGAATATAAGTATTTGAACTTTCCTTTGCTACTTCTGGCTAATGTAGAAGTAGCCCTTAAAGAGGTTCCATTCTCCTATATGTTGTGCAACAGAGATGAATGGTGACATGACATTTAGGGCAAAAAGGTGTTCCAAAGAGAATTTATCGTGAGGCAGTTATGTGATGTGGGAAATTTCAGACCAAACAATGGATTCTTGAGAAAAGTAAACAATGGAATAAATAGTTACATGATGAAAAGTGTCAGATGACCTTAGTTATAAGTAACACAAACTGCAACAACAAAAAAATTCTACTGGAATTTGTCTGAGTGAGGACTTTCTCTGTGGGTAAGGCTAAGAGGAGGTGAAAGAGATACCAAAAATTGTTTTAGGGCTGCTTTTTCAGTTACACTTTTAAGTTTAAAAATGTCAGAATGACTTGCACCTTGCTGTACTCTAGAAGAACAATTCTTCAGGGGTTTCGCTAGGTGTAATAACTCTTGTACAGATCTGCTGTTGAGCAATAAATGATCATAAAAGGGATTTTCTTGGCCCTCATCTGTGACTAAAGGCACATTTTGAAAAATGAAATGAGGAAAACCATCATAATAGAAGAGACTAGCATCACAGTTAACCAGGCATGAAAGGTTTCTTGGGTGATTGATCTTAAAATAAATTGAAGGTTAAAACAGACATTCCTCTTAATTTTAGTAGCACTTTTTGCAGTATCTCCATTGACTTGTGGGTCCAGTTTCTGCTTGTAAAAATTTTCCTGAAAATCATGGTGGATTTTAAAATGGCTCTTCATCCCGTAGTGTATGATAAGGTCAGGGCAGTACTGTTCAGAAAGTAATTGGTTTGACAGAACTGTAATTTTTGAAGAAAGATTACTAAATATAAATGTATTTCTGGAGCTAAAAGAGGTGACATTTGCATCTGAATTTAAAAGATAGAGGTACAAGATACAAGGACAGCACCTTGGTGATTGCCATGCTGTTAAGATTTGTCATGTTCTGTTCACTCTAGTAGTTCACAAGGATTTCTTCCTGATACTTCCTGGTTATGGACAAAGTAAAGGTACACCAGAAAAGGGGTGACAAAACATTAACTGCTTAAATTAGCAGTTGCTGTAGGATGTCATCCATGCCCCTCCGTCTTATTTCACTCAGCAATGTATCTGTATGTTGTTGAACCTTTCAGGAACCAGCTGCTGCATGTGCCCTTCAAGCACTACCAGGTGAACTGCTCTGACTGGCTGCTGAAGGTGGTCTGTGGGGTGGTGGACATCCGCACTGTGTATGCCTCCCACAAGAAGGCAAAAGCCTGCCTCATCTCTCGCATCAGCTGCGAGCGAGCCGGACTCCGCTTTCACATTCGGGGGGTCAGTGATGATGGACACGTGTCGAACTTCGTTGAGACAGAGCAGGTAAGTGCATGCATCCAACAGCGTTGCATAATTCAGCCCACTCAAGTTTAATTGGGGCATAATTTCCAACGAGAATTAAAGGAGTTCAGCAAGTATCTTTCCCAAGAATATTTAAAATGTTATTGCATGAGAGATCTACTCCTTGCCCATTAAGCATTTCTTTGTTTGTGATCTGTTCTTCTTTGTGTTTCTGACTTCTCCATGCACACAATTTTCACTAATAGTTTTTTTTTTTTTCCTGACTGTGAAAGTCTGGCCATTTGATACTGTAGTGAAATATAGACATGGGGTTTTGAAACCGTTCAGAGAGCTCTCAACAATACATATGTTGATGTAACGACAACAATACAATGTTGATGTAACATTGTTTCTTAATTGCATGAAACTTGCTTAGAATTGTCACTCATGAGGCCCATGTATTAAACAAAAGAATGTTTTAAAATCTGTTGCAGAATAACTGTCACACTGTTATACAGTCTGCCTACATTCTAAAGTACATTTTTTCTAAAATTAATCATGTTTCCCATGCTACAGGAGAAGAACCTTTTGAAAGATTTTCTATGAAATAATGGTATCTTACACTTCATTTCTCTTTTATTCAGTTTATCTCCTAGTCCTTACCACCAGCGTTGCCGGGCTAGCCACTGGAAGTCCCCTGCAGTGGCATAACTATGTTTGCACTGATGTAAAAGAGTTTGATTAGTGATGCTGGGGGTAATTTTCCACAAAGGCTAGAGCTGAGATTTGCTTTTGGCCCTAAGGAAGTCACTTAGAATCATAGAAAATCTTGTGATCATAAATATTCATGTTTCAAGTTACTTCTGTCTGCCTTATTGGATTGAAGCCATCGCTTTGTACAGTAAGCATTTCAGCTGTAAAATGAGGGTGATTATTAACTTCCTGCCTCACAGGACTTTTACAGTCTGATGAAGACAACATTTATAGAAGGTAGGTAGTGTATGCTGTCCTGTGGTGAAGAACTCCTCTCAGGGCTCAGATACCTCATTCTAGTTAACAGGGAGATGCCCAGCAAAGGAGCTGTGTTCACTCGGACTCTAATTGTCTTTGACTGGTGAAGGAAATAGAGAAAAATCACGATTTTCTCAGGCAAATTCCAGTGCAACTCATTCTGGAAGAGACTTTGCTTTATATTCTACTTTGCTTTGTGGGGGATTCTCTCCAGTGAGAGGTGGTATGACATGGATTTTATTCTTACATGGTTAAAAACTTAGTTCTAGCTGAGACAAAATATACGGGTGAAATACATTCAGCAGGCTCCCTTACTTGTCACAGCCAAACAAGTAATAGAGTCAGGTGATTTTGGTACACATGGTTTAGCTTACTCCCTTGAAAATGGACAAGGGTGGCATCCCTTCTCAGAAATGCCCTTTTTTTAGCACTAGGATTTCCTTATGATGTGGCCTGAGTGTAGCAGCTCACACTCAGTGCTGCCCTTTCCGTTATGCCACTGCATGAGGCAGGCATGCCTTCATGAGCCTGTTTGTCCAAAATCCAGCAATGTTTGTGTACTTTCAAAATTTTCTCGAAGATGTTGCCCAAGATGGTGCAGCCTTAATCTTTTCACCTGGCTCTGTGAGTTGCAGACTGTTATTCCCTAGTCTGCTGGTCAGGTTTGATCCCCGAGACACGCTCAAAGCATTCACATTGTTATGTGTGACTTTCTGCCCAGTAGTCAGAGACCTCATTTGGTGTGTGGGTGGCTTTTTGTTCATGTCCTGCCTTTTCCTAGTTTGCCTGCACTTTCACTAGGCTAGCCTGGCAGCTTTCCATTTAGTGTTCAGACTTGCATAGATTCTGCTTGTTTGATTCCAGGCTCTTTTCCTGCAGTGCTTGGGTCTCTAATGTCGGCCTCTGAATTCTCTGCTAATGATTCTGTGCCTCTGCTCCAAAGCAACTGCAAGTCGAGTCCTGCAGCATCTGCATCTTTCTAGAAAGTCTGTTCGTATGTTGGTCAGAGCAGATAGGTCAACTCACCAAAAAGTGGAATTTTGCCCTGGAGCTTGGGAACAGTAGAGGCCATTTTTAGTAAGAACTTGTTAGTCTGCTGTTTTAGTTGAGTGCCTTTCACGAGCATTAGCACAAAGTATGTTACTCAGGATTTTAAGAATGTTCTCTTGCTGAAGTGCAGAGTAAAGAGAAGGCTGGAAAGGGTTGTCAGCTTTTTTTCAGATCAGTCTCACATTTGTGGTATTGCACTTAGCAGTTGTCTAATTCTGGGAAATAGTTCTGCTATCCTGCTCACTAGTTGGGTCAGAGTAACTCATTCTATTTAATTATATTCCTGGAGTACACTATGCTGCAAATGATTAGCATGAAAAATAAGATGGCCTTTGCATCCCAGCAGCAAACCTGAGGATCTGCTCCTGGTGAGTGGCAGAGCAGGACTTGGTTGCTAATGCTGCCTTCCCTTCACTGGATCTGGGTCAGGGTCAGGCTCTCCACAGGAACTGCTGTGCTCTGTTCCCGTCTGCCAGGGGCTGTGGTGAGGTGGGAGGACCGGAAGCTTTGCAGTGTTTTGCAGTTGGGTAAGCAGAAGCACAAGAGTGAAATGGTTATAGGGTGAAAGGCCTCGAGTAGGTTGAAAATTATAACAAGTATTTGTAGTTTTAAAGGACTATGTGGTTTGGTTTTGTTTTTAAAGGAGAAAGGAAGGTTGCTGTTGCTAATGGTGATAAACACTAGTTTTACTAAGCTGCATGTCCTAAAAAAGCAAAGTTGGGCTAACTGCTGGGTTGCTTGAGATCCAGTTTAAGCTGGCATCCACTTACCATTAGGAAGGAAGAGTCCTAGAATAAACTCTCTCCTACTTTCATAGTAGACTACTGACTAATCACTTATGAGGTAATATCTTGGCTGAATAACATCTTGTTTCCATTTACTGCAGCCTATACAGTATAATGGCATGCTGATTGTGTGCTTTCATGGGTAAATAGCACCCTAGGATTCTGAAAAGCCAGGATTTTTTCCACGTTGTAGGAATCACTTGTAACATTTTTTGGTTTTTAGAAGAGGGAGAAACAATTAGTCTTATCTCCAGGCAGCTCTTTTATGCATAGATGGTATGCTTTTGTCTCCCACAGAGTTAGCCTTGTGGCATTTTAGCTTTGCAATGAGTCATTTTTTGTGGGCTCACTTAGCTACTGTGACTCACAGTGTTTGAGAAGAAGGGGAAAAGTTAAATATCTCACTTCACTTTTTCTTCTTTTTTTTTTAAAAAAGCTACTAGTAGATCTTACAGATATTTGATCACTTGGCTTGCGTCTGTACAAAGGAAAAAAGAAGGAATAAAAACCACTAGGTAACACTTGAGGAAAAACAACATATGAAGGGAAGAAAAAAGAGGATTTTTAAAAAAAACTCTCTAATGTGTACTTCTAGATTTGCTACAAGTGTTTTGTAATGGGATAGTAGCCCTCTCTACCTGCAGTGCTGCAGTTAATCCTCAAGCAATTTTAAGATCAGTGTCCATTTCCCAGTGATAGCTTAAATGTTTTCCTTCACCCTCACTTTCTCCTCTAGTAGTCACATAAAATTTAGACTGCATTGCATTCTTTTAATTCTTTTCTGCTGATAGTGTTGAGAAACAAGCATGCTTTCTTCATTTAGTGTGCCTGTCACTGTTTACATTTCAGCTTCTCCCCCACTTACCCTCCAAAGAGTTGTCCTAAACTCTTAATATCTTAATATATGACATGGGGAGCAGCTCTAGTTTACCAAAGATAAATGAATGTTTTCAGTTGTTTTCCCCTTCATGGAACTGTTCAATAAAGAAATGGATACCTGCATTAAAAGGAAATGCCATGAATTTGGATTCCCTTTCCCTTCCAGTTTAAGAAAAAAATTATGGGCATGGATTAAGAAAATTGATCCCTATTTCAGAATAACTTCTAGACCGTGTTGGGTAGCTCTCCAGGAGAGGAATGGATGCAATCATGTGGTTAATTTATTTTCTGGATCAAGTCTTAGTATGGCCCCAGGCAGGGCAAAGAGGATTATTTTGGCAAGTGTATCCTTGGATTCTGTGGTCTGAGTAAAGGGACTTATGGAGAGGTTTGTTTAGGCCATCTGTTATCAATGCTTTTTGTGGGTTGTGTGGCAGAGCTGGGGATCCCAGAACAAGCCATGTGAGTATCCCATTTCATTGTGGACTGTGTCTCTGTGTGTCTCTTTAGTCTGTAATAAATTCTGCCATTTGAAGTTGTGACTAGATTATTTCCTTCTAAGGAAGCTGAGTGGTAGAGATTAGTGAGTAAATTATTCCAAGCGATGAATGAGTGCAGCATGCTGAGATAGAACACCAGCTGGTTGATGTAGATGTTTGCTTCTTCCTCAGGAGCAGTGCCAGTTCACTTCTTGATTTGAGGCTTACTAGCAGTACCTGTGCATGAAGCTTGTCTTACCAGGAAAGGTCCTTGGATCACAGGGGCAAGATCTGGCCCTGTGCAACAGAAGAGAAAGGTGGAGAAATGTCCTCTTGAACTGTCAGCACCATCACCTTTGATCCTGGAGCTGGAGAAAAGCGAACACAAAAAAGTCTAAGACACAGAAGCTGAAAGAAAAACATGGCAAATTCTAACACCAGAGGTCAGAGGACAAACAATCTATTATCAAAGGCAAAGAGGTCCTCCACAGGGGTTAAGTATCTAGTTGCTATTATGTTGTCTGATGGGTAAATGCAGAAAACGTCTCTGAAAATTCATCTAGCTAATGGGATTGGATTGGTCTATGGGCCAATCCACTGAGATCAGTGAAGTGTAGTCCTCAAGTGTTTCGAGGATTTGATAGGAATGAACATTCTCTCTGGGGCAAGTAGGCAACAACTTTCCATCATTTTGGATCTAAGACAAAAGATAAGACTCCACAGTAATTTTACAAAGCACAAAGAGATTAAGCAGTGTGTTTCGAGCCTAATGACAAAAGTGTTGTCCAAAATCAGCTGAAGTCCTTGGAGCTTGGCCTGAGGATGGATGAGGAGCTGACTGAGTGCTTATGGGTCAGTGTTAAAGGGAAGGCAGGGGAAGGTGATATCATAGTGGGGGTCTGCTACAGTTTACCTGACCGGGAAGACCTATGAAGCCCTCCATAGACAGATAGGAGCAGCTTCATGTTCACAAGCTCTGGTCCTCATGGGGGATTTCAAGTACCCTGATATCTGCTGGATGGAGAGTACAACAGGGCACCAGCAGTCCAGGAGGTTCCTGGAATGTATTGATGACAATTTCCTTCTCCAAGTGGTAGAGGAACCAACAAGAAAAGGTGCTATGCTGGAACCTTGTTCTCAGCAACAAGGAGGGGCTAGTGACTAACATGAAGCTTAAGGGTAGCCTTGCCTGTAGTGACTACAAAATGGTGGATTTCAAGATCCTTAGGGCAACAAGGAGGGATGCGCAGCAAGCTTACTACGCTGGCCTTCAGGAAAGCAGACTTGACCCCTTTTGGCATCTGCTTGGTAAAGTACCATGGGATAAAGCTCTGGAGAGGAGAGGGGTCTAAGAATGCTTGTCAATGTTCAAGGGCCACCTCCTCCAAGCACAGGAGCAATGCATCCCAAAATAGATGAAGAGCCTGTCTGGAGGCCTGCATGGATGAACAAGAAACTCCTGGACACACTTAGATGCAAAAAGAGAGTCTATAGAGGGTGGAAGCAAGGACAAGTTGTCTGTGGGGAATACAAAGAAGTTGTCCAACCAAACAGGAATCAGGTTAGGAAAACTAAAGCCCAGATAGAATTACATCTGACCAGGGACATCAAGGGTAAGAAGAAAAAATTCCACAGGTATGTCAGTGATAAAATGAAAGCTAGTGAAGATGTGGGCCCTGTACAGAAGGAGACAGAAGACCTGGTCATGAGAGATGTGGAGAAGGCTGAGGTGCTCAGCAACTTCTTTACCTCGGTGTTTGATGGCAAGGACTCTAGCCACACCACCCAAGTTGCAGAAGGCAAAGACAGAGGCTGGGAGAAGGAAGATCTGTCCACCGTAGGTGAAGATCAGGTTTGGGACCATCTAAAGAACCTGAAGGTGTACAAGTCTATGGGACCTGAGGAGATCCATCTGTGGATCCTGATGGAACTGGCGGATGAAGTTGCTGAGCTGCTCTCCATCATATTTAAAAAGCCACGAAAGTCTGGTGAAGCTTCCACTGACTGGAAAAGGGGAAACATAAACCCCACTTTCAAAAAGGGAAAAAAGGAAGACCGTGTCAACGACAGACCGGTCAGTCTCACCGTTGTGCCTGGTGAGATCATGGAGCAAATCCTCCTGAAGGCTCTGCTAAGGCACTTGGAAAATAAGGAGGTGGTTTGTGGCAGCCAACATGGCATCACTAAGGGCAAATTTGGTGGCCTTTTATGATGGAGTTACAGTGTCAACGGATAAGGGAAGAGAAACTGACATCATCTACCTGGACCTGTGCAAAGTGTGTGACACTGTCTTGCATAACATCCTGGTCTCTAAATCAGAGGGACATGGATTTGATGGGTGGATCACTCACTGGATAAGGAATTGGCTGGATGCGGTCAATGGCTCAATGTCCAGGTGGAGACCAGTGATGAGTGATGTTCCTCAGGGATCCTTACTGGAATCAATGATGTTTAACTTCTTTGTTCAGGATGTGGACAGTGGGATTGAGGGCACCCTTGGACATTTGTCAACAACATGAAGTTGTGTGGTGCAGTTGACATGATGGAAGGAAGTGATACCATCCAGAGGGACCTTAACAAGCTTGAGAGGTGGGCCCATGCTAACATCATGAAGTTCAACAAAGCCAAGTGCAAAGTCCTGCAACACGGTTGGGGCAATCCCAAGCGTAACTGCAGGCTGGGTGGAGAATGGATGGAGAGCAGCCCTGAGGGGAAAGACTTGGGGGATGCTGGCTGATGAAAAGCTCAACGTGAGCCAACAATGTGCGAATGCAGCCCAGAAAGCCAACCCTATCCTGGGCTGCATCAAAAGAAGTGGGGCCAGCAGGCCAAGGGAGGCGATTCTGTCACTCTAGTCCATTCTGGTGAGACCCCTTGAAGTACTGTGCCCAGCTCTGAAGTCCGTAGCACAAGGACATGAACCTGTTGGAACAGGTCTAGAGGAATGCTGCAAAAATGATCAGAGGGCATATGAAGAAAGGCTGAGAGAGGTGGAGTGGTTCAGCCTGGAGAAGAAGAGGCTCTGGGGAGCCCTTACTGCAGCCTTCCAGTATCTGAAGGGAACCTACAAGAAAGCTGGTGAAGGACATTTTAGAATGGGTTGTAGTGATAGGACAAGAAGTAATGAATTCACACAGGAAGAGGGTAGATATAAGAAGTTCTTCAGTATGAGGGTGGCAAGACACTGTCACAGGTTGCCCAGGGAAGTTGTGGATGTTCCATCACTGGATGTGTTCAAGACAAGGTTGGATGGGGCCTTGCACAACCTGGTCTAGTTATAGGTGTCCCTGTGCATGGCAGGGGTGTTGGAACTAGATGATCTTTAAGGTGACTTCCAACCCAAACCATTCTATGATTCTGTGATTCTAAAATGCAACTGATTGTTGTGGAACTTTTTAGAGGAATACTGGTGTGATCATCTTGGATGTGTTTTTTGTCTTCAAGTTAAGGAAAGGAGAGGACAGGAAAATTTTGGAAAAAAAGGTGCTATATTTTTCTCTTAAGTTTCTTTTCTTAAAGAGCTGTTTATCATTGATGTGGTGCCTTAGAATAAGAGAAATGGTTCTGCTAGAAGACAAAGTAATACGGTCAAACCTAGACTGACAAAAAGTGGGACATGTATGTGCTTATAGAAAACATGATGTGAACAAAAAATTATCTAGGCTACCAAGGCTTAGAAAAATATGAGAAGAGAAATTCTCTACTTAACTATGCATAAATGCTGTAATTGCATACGCAATGAATTTGGAATCTTTTGAGTGTCATTTTAACCTGGATGTATTTTCAGTGCTTATTTAAGATTTTAACAAATGGGGTTTCTTGTAGTGTAGATGGGTGTTAAGACTCCATCCATTCCTGAACTGGAAAGCCTTGGTATCAGTCTTTCAGCCTGCTCCCTTAACAAGCCTGCTGGTAGGGAGGCCATTGTTGCTGCTATTGCAAGGTCAAGGGGCATATGTAGTAGAAGGCAATGTTGAGACCAGGGATTGTTTTCCTGGAGCTGGAGGGTAGTGGATATTCTTGAAATTCAGGGAAGATTTGCACAGTTGAAATGCTGAGTGAAAAGGTTTCAGTCTATTTGGGAAGGAATGAGTGGCAGAAAAGGGTATTATTCTCCCACTCATTAAAAAATACTAGGTCTTTTTCCAACTCACTGGAAACTTGGAAGAAAATAATTTTGGACTCATCTGGGTCATGAGTATGAGGTGAGAGAATTGTGAAAGATCACAGAATTTCTCCAGAGAATGGAATGGTGAGCCCTCTAAGTGAAAAGAAAAAAAATACATGATAATGTGGAGAATTTGCTTGTGAACGGCTGTGTTGGAGAGACCATGGTCCCAGTTCAAAAACTTAATCTGAATTTCTAAAAGCTACATGGCAATGTGCATTAAAATGTCAGTTTCTTTAAAGTGCCCTATCATCATAGGGGAGTTCTGTATTAGACCTCATCCTGACAGAGGACCCCCAGCCCATCACATCAGTGTGTGGGCAGCCTGTTCAGATCACAGGGGTAGTTTGAATTTTTTGGGGGGTCATTGTTCAGTTCTCCAAACAGACAGCTTAATATAGCAGAAAACAATTAGAAGAGGTAATGGGTGAAAACCAGTGAACAGAAAATGAGAGTGATAATAGTAACAACTATCTGTTAACTCTTATGCTGTTGAATCATGAAGAAGTGTTTTTTCTTCTGTATCTGGCATAAAGAAGGCAGGTTATATATTCATGGTTTGTAACTGATTAAATACTTTCCATTTAAACGGTAACTCAGGAAGATTTTAGACTGCAGATATTAAAATTATTATTATTATCTTTTAATGAGTGCGTCTAGGGAATTTTGCAGATGGGACTTATAAAAGAGCTGGCCAAAAAGATACTTGAACTGTTGATTTTACAGTTAGTTATGGAAATAGGGATATTCTAGAAGAATGTGAAGAAAACTGATCCTCTTTAGCAAGCTGAGAGGCCAAACTGTACTTCATATAAAGCTTTGTCTATATTTGTCATTAGATGTTTCATTTCAGCTCATTTATTGCTAAAGGTGATAATTGTCAAATTTTGAATTGAGCCAGTCCCGATTCTATTTTTGCATAGACCTGGGACCTGATCCTCCTTTAATATGAGTCAGGATAATGCTAGGGCTGTCAGTGGAGCTACACAAATCTGCTTTACCTTAGAATTGGCTCCTCTGGGTCCATGACTGAGTGGAAAGAAGATTCAGTGTTTAGAAGTCACTGACTCATCTTGGTATGACCCGTCTCAGGGAGGATGTGATGAGGAGGAAGGTGGGCCTGCTTCCTTCTCCCGTAGTCCAACTGCAGGACGAACTCTTCTGAGCACAGAAATGCAAAGAAAAGGTGCATCAGCGTGTTGCCATGGTAATTAGCTCCTGTACTCAGATACCAGCAGCGTTTAGAAAACTTTACTAGGAGAGAGTGTTTTAGAGCCACACTACTCAAACTGTGAGGAAGGCCTTGCAAGAAAGCTTCTGTGAGCCACCCTATCTTGCAAGGGGTTGTGCTAGCATGCGATCCAACAGAGAAGGGTTCTTAATTCATTGGGGTGAGGCTGAAAACGTCGGAACACGCATGTTTGCACTACATCTAGGCTAGCTGTCATTCTAGCACTGACATTGTGTCCCTGGCAAAGCCACTTAAACCTTTCCTCTTAGTGAAATGGGGATGGCTGTAAGTGTTCTGCAAAAATATTCTAAAAGTGAGTTACATAAAACTGGTGACAGAATGTTTAAATAGCCACCTTTCTGGTGTAGCTATACTTCTTTTCACACAGGTAGCTGTAAAAGTTGTGTGTCAGTAGCGGCTCTAAAGATGAGAGATCAGTGTAAATGAAGGCACTTCCCCTGAGCCACCCAGCTAGCACACCTAATGGCAAATCCAGAAGCACAAACCCCATTAAAACTTTAGAGTAACCCATTTTCATGTTCTTTTCTATTTTTGGGAGCTACTAGACAGTTGTGCTAAATACATGCTGTTAGAGAAGCAGCTACCTGGATGACCTGGTTACCATTCCTTTGCAGGGCTACAGAGGGGTCATTGTCATGCATGAGATGTGTATCATGTATCTCCTGTGGAAAAGAGCCAGGATTCCACTGCTAAGTATAGGCCAGGGCGGTGAGCTGGGCTTTGCACAGTTGCTCTGTGGTCAGACTGAATCTGAAGATAGTACCTTTTGTGTGAGGTTAACACATAATGTAATGCTTTGCTCAGGGGCTGGTGGAGAGGGAAGGCAAAGGGGAAAATCAGACTGTACTTTGCATGGATTTGACTCAAAATCAGCCTGTTAGCAGTGATCATAAGAACAAATCCTAAGGGAGAGTTTGGGGTCTGCTTAGGGAGGGAAGTGGGGAGTTTGGAGCCTCTTGCTCTAAGCCTGCTGGAAAAGTAGATCACATATGGTTCACTGTATCTCAGAGTGGGAGTGGTGAAGCTGCTGGTTTCACTGAGATTTATTTGGACTCTGACAAGGCACAACATGCAGTGAAATAAGAAATAGTAAATAAAGCAAGAGAGAAGCTTATCCCACACCTGACATTACCCATCATCGGTCACAAGGACCAGTGACATTTTGCACAGTTAGATTTTGTGAGAGAGACAGAGGGAGAGTCTATGGCTGATCTTCCTGAGTGTCTCCCCAAGTAGATCAAATATATCTTCGTTGTGGGTGAAAGATTCCTTCCTTCTTGACAGTGGTGGCATTTTAAATTTTCTCTTATTTCTGGTGAGTAGTGAATTGAATCTGGTGTGATGACATGAAAGCAAATATGTTGTGCTTTGTTCCACTGCCTGTCAGACTATGGAAGAGTGTCTGAGCAGTAAGTGGATACAGTGAGATACATGGGTTACTTTTTTTACCCTTTGAGTTCAGTGTCTTAAACTGTCACCTGATGACGGGGTCACAGACTGATAGGTCTAACTGTAGAACTCCTTCCTTTTTTTTATTATCTTTGCAGACAATTTACTTGGATGATGATGTCTCTTCCTTTGTGCAGATCAGAGGTTCTGTCCCACTGTTTTGGGAGCAGCCGGGGCTTCAGGTAAACAATTAATCAAAAAGCCTACTTTACTTATCTCTCTTGCTACTTATAGTTTAGAACTTAGACAAAATTTAATTGCTTTTTCTTTTAAATGAGCTGCAGAGCTTACTCTGTGAAAATGCTGAGCTTTTTGATCATAAGTTAACCTTGTAGGAAATCTTGCATATTTACATAAACAGAGCTAAACTAGACAAATGGCTATAGTTAAGTTTAGCATTTTCATGTGTTCCTGTGCCTTTACAGGGAACTATTTGTAAGGGACTATGTCCTAATGTCCTAAGCTGAAGCTTACAGCAATATCTTTGTAACATTTTCAGTTTGGTTTGGGATAACCTTTGCTTCTGAAATGCCCGGTTGGCTTGATGATATTGACCTCTACAATAAAATTGGAGTGTCTAGGGTTACCAGGAGCTGTGCAGGAGCCCGTTACCTTGAAACAAAGTATAATGTCTTGATGGTGTATTTGCTAGATTTCAGTCAAAAGGGTGGTAGTCAGGATGATCTCATATGATCGCCAGAGATACAGGGTTTCGTCAGGAGATTATTGTATCAGACCTAGCAGGTTATATATATGGTCTAAAATTTACAGCTTATATACAGTTACAAGCTCAAATAAAAATCATCCTAGCACTCTTTGCATTCTCTTAACAGAGGGATAAGCAACTGGAATGAATATGCAGATATATCCATATATGTTAGTAGAGAGAATACATAATAGAGCTTTTTTTTAGATACTTTAAATTAGATACTTTAATACTTTTTTTAGCATTAAATCTAGCACTTGGATACCATTCAGAACTACTGGGTTTAACGCAAAAGGAAGATGACTGAGGGATCTGTGTCGTTGTCTGTTAGCACCATCCAGTGCAATACTTGCTTCTTTTTATAAAGCAAGTCTGCCTGTATGCTTGTGCACACGTCCTGCCCATGGTGCAGCTGTATCCAGCACTGTTGTTCCGTATGTTATGAAACCATAGAGCTTTTCTTTTCCCCAAGTGTTTTTGGCTAGTGAGTGGCATGTAGTTAAGCAGAATTTTCAGCTTTTTGGTAGAGACACAATTTGCTTTTTTGCCTAATCTGGTTTAGATTTTACGCCTTTCGTTTATGTTGGTGAATACCCATAACCCTTATTCCTTGGATGTGAGTGTGCTGGCACTGATATTAGAAAGAACTGCAGAAACCAACCTCATGAAAAACAAAGGAAGATGATGAAGTACAGGAAACTATGCATGATCCTATAAATAATGAGCAGTGTAGTTTTTGGAAAGGAAAGAAGCCCTCTGCATAGTGTAGTAATGTATTCAAAAGGAGGTTGAGGCTACTGTTGCTGACAGCCATATTAAAAGTCCTATTATATTGATGGCCCAGGATTTCATCCTCCATATTTTCAAAGGACTGGTCTGAAACTTTTTAGTAAGTGATGAAAGAACTCGGGAGACTCAGCCCATGGAACTGGCATAACTGCAACCTTTTCTCCGGAGGGAAGGGTGGGAAGAATGCTGGGCACACAGCATACCCATGTGAGGCACTGTGGGATATTTGCTAGAGGAAGCTGGCGAAGGGATGTAATTTTTTTGGCCATAAAGAGATGTATCCCTTTGCTTAATGATAATTATGTTTTCACTTCTAATTGTAAATGTTGTTGTCTAATAAAAGCTGTGGCTTTTGTATTAAGTATATTATATGTGTGGGTGTGTGGAGTCTGTTAGAATTGTCTGGTGATGTTAAAGAGGTGTTTTTCTCTGAAGGAAAAAGGGAGACATCTAGTGATTTAGGACTCCTAACAGTTTAAGAAATTATTTCTCTTTTCCTTCCAATATTTTATTTTAGGTGGGTTCTTATCATCTAAGGCTTAACAGAGGTCTGGAAGCTAATGCTCCTGCCTTTGACAGGTAAGTTTCATTCCACTTTGACAATAACACAGCAGCCTGGCATGTAACCAAGATTCCACAACTTCATGGCTTCCAAGTAACTCCTGAGTGATGTGAAACATCTCTCAGATGATATAGCCAGTCCCCCAGGTGTTGCAGATCATTAAGTGGGTTTGCTCAATTTATGAATGATTTTTTGTGCATTTTCTTTCTTGTTTTCAATGGTAATTGAATTAATTTGGTCTCCTGGCTTGTTTCTGTAAAAGCTAAGAAATACTGAGTGTTATGCAAAGGGCAGGTCTGTATAATCCTTTGTGAGCCAACAAATGTGAATTTACGCTAGAGGTACGCAGAACATGTGTCCTCTCCCACTGTAACCCAGGTAATTAGAAAGTAAACACTGCTTCCATTCCATTCTGAATTTGCTTTTCTCCTCATTGTTTGAGTGCTATACAGAAATAAGTGTCTTATTTTATGAGCAATGTTGTATGATGTTATCATGCTGATGCTTTGCTACTTTGCTTAGACTGGCTTGTAAACATTTTTGAACCATTAAGACTCTTCTTGTCAGTGGAAACTATAAAAAAACCCCATTCATAGGCTTGATTCCTTTGAATGTCTGACTATGAAGTATTGTCCTTTAAGGGCAGACTACCATGCATGTCAGTGGGAACACTGCCTGAAAAGGACATGAAGAATGTGGCCTGTAGGAAATTTTCGGCTTGTTAAGTGCCAGGTCATGTGATTAATTTCTGTTTTGGTTTGGTTTTGCCAAATCAGAGTTTATGTTGATTTTGCATAAGGCCTCTTAATTCCTTGGTTTCTTTTACTGCAGCTGTTAACAAACATGAAAATAGTCACTGTTGATTGTTTTGCAACACTGAAGACCCCAAAAAGGGATTAGAGTCTAAAGGGTCTATGTAGCGTAGCAGTCCCTGCTCCAAGGGGTCTTAGCCTACGTTCTCCAAGATTTTTGAAGCTCTTCTACTGAATTCAAAAGCCTTTGAGAGTCGTGGTCTTGTTGTCATCTGATGCCATGATAACTTGCCCTGCCAGTGTCTCTGAAGCTCCATCTTGGGAGTGTGCATTCCACAGCAGAGACAGTTTATGTAGGAAGAAAACAGTGACTTATTCAGCATCCTGTTGTGGTGCCCAAGAAAGTGTTGAGTACCTCAGCAAGGAACAACTCCGTAAGACCATTTAGCTCAGAGAATCTTTTCTCACTGCCCCTGATGCAGGAGGCAGCTGGTGAATAGCTTTCTTGTAAGAAACATGAACACTATTCCTCCTCCCTTGTGCACAGTAAAACCTTTAGGTTACATAAGTTAAGAGATCTCTGCTTACAGATCTACAAAAGACAGTCCTTTGACAATGGGCAAGGAATAAGTGACTGCTTATATGGAAAAAGATCCTGAAACCTAACAACCTGATGCAACTTTTGTGAGAGCGTTGGAGTGGATTTAGCTTGTTATATTTAATTACCTGATAGGTTAATGTGTTGAGAAGGCACTGTAGGAAGTAAATGATAATCTTGTTAGTGGATCTTTTTTGTCCCTTCTCCCTGAGAAATCCTTGGGAAACTCTGCTTACAGTATTCAAGTAGGTGATCCAAACTTCAGCAGTTTAGTAGTAAGGACACAGCATTGATGGAGAAGTAGGGTCTTGATGCTGGCATCAGAGGGGAGCAAATATATAGGAATAGCTGGCATACAGAGAACTAGTTGCAGAATCAGGAACATAAATAGCACCAGAATATTTATTTTGCCATGTTTCTTGAAGGCCATGCTGATAACTTTTTCTTTCCTTTCTCTGCTTCCATGGTTTCAAATAGTATTTCTGCCTATAGGATTTAAAAGTGCATGCCAAAAGATCTGTGCTTGCTGTTTTTCTGACACTTTGCTATTGGGTGTTGCTGTGCAGCATGTAATAGGTTTTCATTTTTGTCTTTATTTTTCTTGTCTATTCCTATCCAGCTTCCTCTTAAATACTACTACGGTGGTGTAAGTACATGGTGGAAGATGGCTTTAAGATCTGATTTTTTTCTTGGTGAGCCAGCACAGCTTCTGTAGCACACGCATGGCAACTTGAAAAAAATTTATTGAGGGGAGGGTGGGTGCCTCTGCATGTGGCTAAAAGCTCTTGACTTCAGACTGCCTAAATGTCAGGCTTTGAGAGGTTGGGGATGTATGCCAAAAAAATTTTCCCACTTTATACTTGTCCCGTTTTGTGCTTCTCCTGAAAATCTGGGCCAAGCCGCTTGGTTAAAAGGACCTTTGGTCTGATCGAGCACAGCATTTCTTATGATTATTTACCTTCCTACTTTAAATTGACAATAAATGTCTCAATGTTGCAGTAGCTCAGAGATGTTTAAACTCTGCCACCTATGATATTTGAGCTGTCTCTGAAGCGTAACCATGACCAATTTGAAAGATTATGGGTAAGCATTAGAGACCAAAGCAACAAAGGGATCCTTGTGGTCAGTGTCTACTACAGGCTGCCTGATCAAGGGGAGCCTGTTGATGAAGACTTATTACTCCAACTGCAGGAGGCTTCATGGCTCTCGCCCTGCTGGGACAAGAGTGGAACTTGAACCACTCCAAAATCTGATGGAGGAGTAGCATAGTGATCTGTAGGCAATCCAAGACTGCTGGAATGCATGGAGGATAGCTTCTTAATCCAGACAATGGACAGCCCTACCAGATGGCATGTGTTGGTGGACCTGATGGTCACCAATGCAAGTGAGCTAATTGGTGACATCAAGATTGGAGGCAGCCTGGGCTGCAGTGACTGCTCACTGATGGAGCTCACAATCCTGAGGGATGTGGGTCAGGTGAGGAGCAAAGTCAGGACCCTGAATTTTAAGAAAGTAAACTTCCAGCTCTTCAAGGAATTAGTCAATAGGACCCCTGGGAAACGGCCTCAGGGACAGGGAAGCAGAACAGAGCTGGCAAATCTTTAATAATGCTTTCCATAGAGCACAAGAGCTCATGATCCCCAGGTGTAAGAAATCCAGCAAGGAAGGCAAGAGTGGTGTTACTGAGTCAAGACCTGGTCAAGAAGGAACTGCACAGGCAGCAGAAGCAGGGACAGGTATCCTGGGAGGAGTACAGTGACACTGCCTGGTTGTGCAGGGATGGGGTGAGGAAGGCCAAGGCACAGCTGGAGCTGAATTTGGCAAGGAGTGCTAAGAATAATAATAAGGGCTTCTACAGTTATGTCAACGAGAAATAACGTGATGTAACAACAGATGAGGAGAAGGCTGAGGTAATCAACATTTTTGCCTCCGTCTCCACTGCCAGCCTCTCTTCTCACACTTCCCAAGTTGATGCTGGCATGGACCCTGGGTGGGAAAGCCCCTTCCACTGTTAGAGAAGGTCAAGTTCGTGACCACCTGAGGAACTTGAACGTAGGTACGTCTATGAGACCTGAAGAGATGCATCCCAGAGTCCTGAAGAAACTGACTGATGTAGTTGCCACACTACTCTCTATGGTATTTGAAAAGTTGTAGCAGTCAGGTGAAGTCCCCAGTGACTGGAAAAAGGGAAACATTGCACCCATTGTTAGAAAGGGCAGAAAGCAAGACCCTGGAAACTACCAACCTGTTAGCCTTACCTCAGTGCCTGGGAAGATCATGGAACAGATCCTCCTAGAAGCTGTGCTAAGACACATGGAGGACAGGGAGGTGATTTGAGACAGCCAGCGTGGCTTCATCAAGAGCAAGTCCTACCTGAACAATCTAGTGGCCTATGATGGAGCCACTACATCAGTGAACAAGGGAAGAGCTATGGATGTCATCTATCTGGACTTCTGTAAGGCCTTTGACTCGGCACCTCACAGCATCCTTCTCTCTAAATTGGAGAGATAAGGATTTGGTAGGTGGACTGGTTAGCAGATAATGAATTGGTTGGATGGTTGCATCCAGAGGGTAGTGTTCAGTGGTCCAGGTGTAGATTGGTGACAGGTGGTGTCCCTCAGGGATCAGTACTGGGGCCAGTGCTGTTTAATATCTTCATCAGTGACACAGACAGTGGGACTGACTGCACCCTCAGCAAGTTTGCAGATGACACCAAGCTTAATGGTGTGGTTGGCCTGCCTGAGGAACAGCATGTCATCCAGAGGGACCTGTAGAAATTTGACACGTGGGCCTGTGTGACCCTCATAAGGTTCAACTAGGTCAAAGGCACCTGGACCTGCACCTGGATCAAGGCAATGCCCCATATTAATACAGGCTGGGGGAGTGATCGGATTGAGAGCAGCCCTGAAGAGAAGGACTTGGTTCTGGTGGATGAAGAGCTGGACATGAGCTCTCAATGTGCAAGTGCAGCCCAGAAAGCCAGCTGTATTCTGACCTGCGTCAAAAGAAGTGCAGCCAGCAGACTGAGGGAGGTGATTCTGCCCCTCTACCCCACCTGGAGTACCCTGCCCAGCTCTGGAACCATCATCACAAGGAGGATGTGGACCTGTTGAAGCGAGTCCAGAGGAGGGCCACAAAAATAATCTGGAACACCTCTCCTATGAGGAAAGGCTGAGAGAATTTGGGTTGTTCATTCTGGAGAAGAGAAGGCTCTGGGGAAACTTTATTTTGGCTTTTCAGTACTTAGAAGGGGCTTGTAAGAAAGATGAGGACAGTCTTTTTTGCAGGGCCTGCTGCAACAGGACAAGGGATGGTGGCTTTAAAAGAGAGTAGATTCAGACTAGATATAAGGAAGAAATTTTTTACAGTGAGTGTGGTGAGACACTGAAACAGGTTGCCCAGAGAGGTAGTAGTTGCCCCATCCCTGGAAACATTCAAGGACAGGTTTGATGTGGCTCTGAGAAACCTGATGTAGTTAAAGGCATCCTTGCTTATTACAGGGGAGTTGGACTGGATGACCTTTAAAGGTCCCTTCCAGCCCAAACCATTCCATCATTCTGTGATTTGGTTTTGTGCCTCTCTGGCCTTGGCACTGGAGTCCTTAGCCCCACTGCTGCTGCTGACACTTTGTAGGCTCAACCTTGCAAGATGCTGGGCAATTCCTGTTGAAGTGTGATATGTTTTACTCTCTTGTTGTCTTTCCTATGTAGCTCCCAGGCTGACAGCCAAGAGGTGGGAACATACAAAGGGCAATATCATAGCTAACAGTGACATAAAAGATCTGGGGCCTGTTTGCTAAGATGCTTGTTTAAGTTCAGTACAAACTAGTGTGCCCATTAATTGCATACTTTTATCATTTGTACTTTAATAATTGATTGCAAGGAAACTGAGGATGATGTCTGTAGCTGCTGTGGCTGAAACTTTCTGCTGGCTGGAACAACCAGTGATCTCTACTTCTACTTGAAAAAGGTAGCAGGCAACATGACATGGCTTTGTTTAGTACCTATTATGTTTACTTTTGTAGGCATATGATGCTTCTGAAGGAGCAGTATGGAAAACAAGTGATTGTTAATCTGCTGGGAAGCAGAGGAGGGGAGGAGGTGCTCAACAGAGCTTTTAAGGTAATACAATTTATTTTTTTTAACTGCTGATTTCTCCTTAACCTCCAAGTTCTTCTGTTTCCCTTCTGACCCAGTAGGTGATGAATATCATATCCAAAGAAATAAAGTTAACTCTTTATTAGATATTACATACTGAGAGAATGATGCTTCATAGTCTCATGGCTTAATTTCCAGCACTGCCTTCCTGCTTATTTCTTCACAAATTTATGCACCATTCTCTTTAACCAGACTTAAAAAAAATCCCCTAATTCTCCTAGGAGTAGTTCATATTTGCAAAAAAGAATCGTGGTCAGCTTTGTCATAGTACATAGTCAACTGTGCAGTCAGGTGCCTCATGGGATAGCCAGAACTGCTTGGGGGCCAGGCCCTGACCCTGGCTTACTGAGCAAACAAGCTGTCTGGCTCTGATTGTAGTGGGGAATAGCCATCTTGCACTGACTGTGATGGGAATTGGCTGCCTCAGCACCAGATGACAGTCTGGTGTGTGGAAAGAGGTTTTCCAGGCCCTTAAACGTCCCTAGGCACAAGTAATACCTGAAAGCATCTGGATTGTGCTTTTCAGATGTCAGGCATCATAGAATTAAAGCTGTGTGAGGTTTAGTGCGGTGGTCTCGTGGCCAGGTTTTAGCAAGTAATATCTACTTGAAGCCTCAGACTGGCAGAGTGGGATTTGCAGCAGTGCACAACTGCCTGGGTCTGACTGGAGGTTGATGGAAGTCTGCCTCCCGAGTGCCTGTTGCTTTAGAGACCTAATACAGATACTTTGGAGTATATCTTCCTGAGAATGATATGAAGAATGGTTAAAGTACACACCTGTAGTAAGTGTTATGTATTTATCATTGGTAAAGAATGATACAACAATTCTGAGTTCAAATGTTTACTGTGTGAAACTAAGTATAATGAAAATCGTAGTTAAACAGTAGTTCCTGTTTTGGTTCCCACTCTGTTGGAATAATGTACTCAAGACAAGAAGTGTCTTTAGTTTTTTGGCAGTTTTTCTGTGCAACCATTTCCTCCCTGTCCAAAATAGCTGGGGAGGACTCTCAGCTTCCCCAGCAGAAAGGGGCAAAGTGAAAGTCTCCCCTTGGAGAGAACATGGCCAAAGAAAGTGATTACATCTAAAGTTTGCAGGCTTTAGGTACAGAAGTGAAGTCTGGTCCTAGCTTCTGTTTTCAGTTTCCTACTGAATTTCTGCATTCTACAGATAAGCCTCCATAATATCTTGATTTCCTTACCTTTAAAATAGTTTTTATAGTTTAATTTTGCACAACATTGGAATTTAGGTGTAAGAGATGGTTGACTGCAAAATGCTCAGATACCTTACAATGATGCGGATCTGACTTTTCTTATTAATTTAATACTGATATCAAATACTGGTATTCTGGAAGACAGTGTTCTGGCTAGTATCATACAAAGAGAGATTTAAGTCACAAACAGGACATCTCCAGAATAAAGACCATTAATTCATTCTTTTTATTTTAAATACAGATATGGTTTAATTGTTAAACTATTGACATTTAAAATTAAGTTGTTAAAACGCTCTGTGAGCTGAAAGAATTTAGACTGATAGCACTGGAAACTGAAGTTTTGTACCCACTCAGAACAACCACCCCCTGGTCTTTTCTTTACCTTTGTGTTTAATAATGGGTGTTTGGAAAGAGTATGTAGCTAATTTTTACTTTGTTTTTAAAAAGCTTGAATTAAAAAGAAACTATTTCATAGGGGAATTATTGGGTACGAAAGCTTTTTTCCTTTTCTGTTATTAGTTTATTTCTTTGTTTCTCCATCTTCCTTTGCTCATGTTCTTTCATCTTCTCCCTTCTCCTGCTTCAATCTTAGTAATTCCTATCAGAACTATTTCAAAATATCCTTGTAATTACTGCTGTTGGGTTCCCTCGATCAGAATGTCACTGCTACTATTTGTTTATGCAACAGGAACAAATGAAAAATTGTAAATGACCAACTTGCCTTCAGCTGTTACCTGAATCAGCTGTTACCAGAGCAAAAATCAATACTGTTCCCAGTAATGCTGTTCCTCTCATAAGCATCCCCTATAGCAGATGTAATTATGTTTACAGTGAAAGCAGTGCTGTAGTGTAGAATTATGGATTCTCTGACAATGATTTACGCTGAGGCAATGGGTAAATGTCACCCTGGAGTGCATTCCCGGTGCCAGCAGCTGTAAGGGCAAGTTGAGGTGTCAGCAGCAGAGAAGCAGATACCAAGCGTTACAACTTTTGTAACAGTGTCGTGACATACATTTTGCACGTCTCTCTCCAGACAAATTTGTTTATGTGGGGAAGGCTTAATACCTTACCCGATACAATTATACTGGTGTAACTCCTGCATGTACACTATTAATGGAATATCAGAATTGTTTTGTTCAGTTTGTGTCACAGTCTAAGCGGGGAAAAGCATCCATCTCTTGGGGTGAGAATGTGCAGGAGGAAACAGAATAGGCAAAGGCTTGCACAATTAGAGTTAATAGAACAGTTCTCTCTGGCTTTGTTGTGGAGAGCAAGATATTGTTGTCGTATCTATTACAGATACCTTAATGAAATTTGTGGTGATTACAGAAATGTATGTGAGGTCATGGAAATTGGAGATGAAATAATGAGGCTAGTTGTGCCTCGTCTTTCACTTTTGTGGTTTACCACAAACATTGTGTAGTATATTCCTGGGACATAATTTTTTTCTTAGTTTCTCCTCAAGCAACCTCTTCCTAAATTTAGGGCTGCATTTTTCCATGTCTTGGCACTTTACAAATGGTTAAAAAAATACATGTATGCACTGTTATGCTCTTCTGCCTTAAGCAGCTCTGGGCACTCTTCCCATCAGGGTCCTTCTTCTCTACCCAGAACATCGCTGTTGCTGTACACCCTCCTTCACAGAGGCGAGAGCCTACTGCTGTGGGGTTGCCACTAGTCAAGGCACAGACAGCAGCAATTCTGATTTGTACTTTGTAGTTATAGTTTGAGTGCCCCTGCAGAAAAATTTGGGTCTGACAATCCGGCTTACTTTTGAAAAGAAAAACAGGGAGCTTCAGTCACTTTTTCATGTCTGGCCTTTGAAAATTCCCAGTGAACTTCTCAATATTAAAAATGCGGTAAACAATCAAAATTTAGTAATGATAAAAGCATGATGGCATCAATCTTTATATTGTGCCTTGAGCAGGAGTTTTTTTCCTTCATTCTCTATCTAAACAGAAACTGCTGTGGGCCTCTTCCCATGCAGCAGACACTCCCATGATAAACTTTGACTACCACCAATTTGCAAAAGGTGGGAAAGCTGAGAAACTGGAAAATTTGCTGAGGCCTCAGCTGAAGTTGCACTGGGAAGACTTTGGAATCTTCACAAAGGGCGAGAATGTAAGTCCACGGTGAGTGTCCCTACCCTTCTGTCCCAGCATAGCCAGGTACCACCTGACCTTCCAAGGTTTCTTGCTGCATTTGGACCATGAACATAAATGGTGGTCTTGAAATACAATTTGGAGACAAAGTGTAGTCTTGGTGCTAAATAGATAATTTGGCTTAACTGCATCACCATTGGTTGGAATCTGCAAAACGACCAATGCAAGGATTTGCTAATACAGCGTTGCAGATGGAAAGTAGTTAGACATGTTAATGGAATACGTTGTGCACTGTCAAAATGTGGATGGGTATAATCAGGCTGAATGTTGCTTGATCTTGTTAAATCAACTCATAATTAGATGTTATTTTAAAATATACCTTTTTTCCCCTCCCTCTTTTTGCATTTGGTTATCAAAGTCTGCAGACAGGTACTTTTCGAATGAATTGTTTGGACTGCCTGGATCGTACCAATAGTGTACAGTCCTTCGTTGCCCTGGAGGTGAGTTTGTCAGAGCACCTGACGTGGATGATGCCCGTACTGCATACGTTGTCTGTTCCATGGCCAGGACAGGACAGAGGGCATAAGCATGAATTATACAAGTCTGTCTTGCAAGCTCTATGGTACAGAATGGTGCTGGCTGAGCTGGCATACTTAAACTGAGGATAAAAAGCAAAAACACATCTAAGAACAATGTTGTTGTTGTTTTCTTTCCTTCTGCACCTAATCCAGATCCTGCTTGCCCAGTTAGAGAGCCTTGGGTTGAACTCTAAATCTGTAGTTGAGCGCTTTGTGGAATCCTATAAAGCAATGTGGACTCTCAACGGTCACAATCTGAGTAGAGTGTTTACTGGCAGTCGTGCCCTTGAGGGGAAGCACAAGGTAAAGAAGAATGGCAAAACTGTTTTCTCACAGGTAAAGAAAGATGCCTGATTTACTCTTCAACGTCACTTATGCTGGTGATCCCTGTCTGATGTAGGTTGGGAAACTCAAAGATGGTGCCCGCTCTGTGTCTCGCACCATTCAGTCAAATTTCTTCGATGCAGTAAAGCAGGAAGCCATCGAGTTGCTGCTTATGGGTGACTTCTTCAGTGAGGAATATGCAGACAAAGGCAAGATGCTGATGGACCAAACTGCACTGCTGGGTAAGTTCAATGTAAAACCTTGGCTTTGTTTTTGTGTCTTTTTTTAGTTGTCAGATATAAGCAATTTGCAACCTTTGAAAATAAATCAATATATAAGCTACTTTTGCACAAATCTATTTTTTAAAACACTGCCTTCAAGTGACCATAGTACAGCTCTGTGTGTTTTAATTCCCCTGAGCTTATTTCTTATATTTTGTTTTGGACTTCTGAGTATGTCAGCTCTTTGATTGTCTCATCTGACAATTTAGAGGAGTTGGATGAGAAGGAGTGATTTTAGGGCTATATTCCCAGTTTAGTTCCATCTGAGTTTGTCTTGAGGAAAGCTATTGAGCTCAGACTTTTTATCTCCTTATTTTTTGGCCTGCATTTTGCATGTGTTTTTAGCCATTTTGATCTTCAAATACACATTTGTGCTGCTATGTTAGTTCATTGCATGCTTTACTCCGTGGCCT
Organism: Merops nubicus; assembly: GCF_000691845.1. Taxonomy (NCBI): domain Eukaryota; kingdom Metazoa; phylum Chordata; class Aves; order Coraciiformes; family Meropidae; genus Merops; species Merops nubicus. The sequence continues at coordinate 45,991 of NW_008628788.1, forward strand.
TGACACTCTATAACATAAACACATTTCTTTGTCCCCATCTAGACTAAGCCAACTTAATTGTCTCTGATAAGGTACTTGCTTGCAAAATATAGGATAATTGTACCCACAATTAGTATCAGATGTTCAGTTTGCTCCAGAGAACCACCGGTTTTGAATAGAATAGACTTGAACCATTCATTGCCTCTTCAGTCCTAGAGCTGTTTCCTGATGTGGACCATAAGGAAAATATAGATAGCTTCTCTACACCTGGCTGCCAGTGCAAATCAGGTAGTTAAAGATTAAGGTGACCTCAGTTGCTCACACAAAAAAAACCACACTGCTGATTTTCTATACTCATCAGAAGTAAGTGAATATAGCAGTTTCCTGTCAGGAGTTCTGACCAGGCTAGAGCAGCATGACAGTGCTAGTTTTGGATTGATGTGAGACTATGTGCTGTTCTCTCCCTTTCCCTGCACGCTCTGAATTTCTTAGAGCTTCAATCTGAGTCACAATCTGTGACATGCTTGATTGCTGTAGGCTAAACTGAAAAGATTAAGGGAGGAAGAAGAAAACGTATGCTGAAAGTGAGTGACCTGCCTTCAAGAAATTGCTGACATCAACCTCAGTTCCTTGTAGTTACTGCCATTGGAGTTATTCCTTAGTTTTTGTGTTGTTGCTGATAGGGTAATCTCAATATTTTATCATGACTGTGTCTCTGCTGTCTGTACACTTTCTGTCCTTTTCCAGCACATTCTTCTTTCACACAACCACTTTCTCTCTCCCTGTTTCCATCAGTAACTCCCAGTATTTTGAAGGCCATGTCAGAGCGTCAGTTTGAATTCACAAGCTTCAGGCGTGTTCGTGTTGCCACGGGGACCTGGAACGTGAATGGGGGGAAGCAGTTTCGAAGCAATGTCCTTGGCACCAGTGAGCTGACAGACTGGCTGCTGGATTCTCCCAAGCTCTCTGGAGTTTCTGAGTTTCAGGGTAAGACTTCACAGACAAAAAGCATAAGCAGTGTTCTCTAGAGACAGTGAATTGGGATACAAGATTTGACCAGCTGTTCCATTCAAAGGCAGTGCATCTTGGAGGGCACTTCTGTCAGTTCTCAGGGGTGTACTCCAGTCCATGTAGGCTTATGCTGCCTCCTGCAGCAGTGGAACGGTGTGTGAAGGGCTCCTGACAGTAAGGACGACTCCAGAGTATATACTATGTGACTGCTTTGAACCTTCAGCAGGTCAGAATTTGGAGGTCTTTCATGCCATGGGGTGTATCTGCCTACTCTGCATCCCATGCTGCACTTTTCTTCTATATCCCTGGTCTTTTTTCTTTATTGTGAGCAGGAGCTACATGCCTCGGTGCCCTCAGAATGTCTCCTTGGTCTTCATCTAGAGCTAAACAGATCTGTACAATCTGAACTCTTGAGATTGTCTGGAAATGTTACTGTCAAAACCTTCAGACTAAAAGATTTATTTTGTTGAAGGCCATTTCCTTTTTTTTAGCAGTATAGAAAGCACTTGTGCTCTTGGCTTGCCTAAATTGGCCACTGAATTTCTTATTTGCAGAACAAGGTCAGGCATTGTAACTGATTTACAGGTTTTATCAAGGAAAATGAGAAGTGAATGTTCTGTCATTTAAAAATCGAGTGGTTGCAAAACTATGGCAAAACCTGTGCTTTTGCTGTTACAGTGAACCATTTAGCTTCGTGCAGGTGTCACAGGGATGCCTGTGCCTACCCTCGAAGTTCAGGAATTCATTCCTCAACTTGTTTGAACCCTTAGTGCTTGACTGCATGGATGCATGATGAAGTGCAGACCACTGTGCTCAGAGCAGCTTAGGTGGGTGATTGGTCTGGTCTGTTTCAGAAACAGTTTAGATGCATTAACATGTGACTGTGCCCATGATATTAAAATTTGTTGAGAGCCTGTCACAGGCTAGCCTTGCCCCAGGCCTTCCCCTGAGAGAACCAGAGGAGCAGGACTACGTGGCACAGGCAGCCATAATGTGAGAGGCCTGCGCAGCTTCTGGAAGAGAGCTGAGTTAGGTCAGTGGGCAGAGCTGGGGGGTGGCCACTCAGATCTCTCTGCTCGTGGTAGTGTCAGTGCAGTGTCTGCACAAATGGGCAAGCGTTCAAAGCCAAATGCCTGAAATTATTACTGGGAAACACACATCTCACAGTGCCTGCCACGTTGAGCCAGTAAAGGAGGCTACCTACCATGTGCTAGTTTCACCCTTGTGTCTGCAGAGAGTTACTGCATATTTTCATTGTCTTTCTGTTCTTATTTTCTGAGGCAGATCTGATTTAGGTTCCTGGGGCTGTCTACTATTTAGATCTTCATGTTGAACCAAGTTACTGTTACATTGGCCGTATGATACTTAAAAAATAAAAAGAACCCAAAGTGTCCTTAGGCAATGGACTGACCTGATGGGTTAACAATTTCACACTGTTATATGAGAGCATTTGATCTTTCTTTGGATTTTTACCCAGGATAATATCCATAGGCCTGGTCCAGGGAAGGGAGGATTACTGTGTTCTAGAGTGACCTAATCTTAAGTATGGGTGATATAAGAGACTCAGAGGAAAGAAGATAAGAAGAAACTTTGGAAGCCTCCTTCAACTAGTAGATAAATTTACTGACGGCATTGAGGTAGAGGTGACATACTGGTGTCTGGACAGTTCAGTTACATAGAAATCAGTGTCAAAAAGGAAAAGCATCCTGGGTTACCCAAGGTGACAAGTGAGTGAAAGATGGTGGGTAGTGAGATGTTGGGCTTTAGTGATGAGTGGAGTGAGGGAGAGAGGACATTGAATATTTCCTCATCTTAACATTGTTGTACTACAATGTTCTGCTCTGAACTGCATCCTGCAAGAGAGATGGAGACCAACTGATGGGAGAAAAGCAGGAAAAAAAATTCATAGGAACTGCAGGGGTTGTTTTGTGAGATTAGATTAAAGGAGCTATGAATATGTATAGCTTGGCAGGGGATGCACAGGATGGAACCACAGGAATCATCTCTGTCGGAAATTAGAAAACAAGTCCTTAGAAAACCCAACAGAATAGTAACTCTTCTGTGACTTTTCCTTCTTGCCAACAGATGATGAGAATTCCCCTCCTGACATATTTGCAGTGGGATTTGAAGAGATGGTTGAATTAAGTGCAGGGAATATTGTGAATGCCAGGTAGGTTAAAAGAACACCAAACCAAACCCCAACCCACAACTCAAAACACACACACACACACACACACATACACTGAAAAAGACCATTGTCTCTCCCAAGGAACCAGCCCAACAAAAGCCTCCAGAGTTGTTCTTTTTTATGGACAGATATTCAGAATACATATTTCCCTGTCTGTTGCTGGTAATCATAGCTGTTTGCCATTAACAAATGGTACTAGGATGGTGTTGAAAGTGCCATATCTCTGTGAACTTCTGTACAGTAGAGTACACTGTGCTTTCTTAAGCCTTTAGGTTGGCAGAAAAGAATTCTGATACTGACATTGATGTAACACTTGCCTTTAAAACCCTGTCTGATGTTGGACAATGTGCTCGGTGACTACAAAAGTAACTGGCATTCATGTGGGAATTCTGAAATTAATGAAATGTCTCTATGGCTAATTGTGTTTGTGAAAATTATGGCTAGAGAAGTTAAAAGCAAAGCCTGAGCTTGGCATGTTGGCTTATACAGTAGGCTGTTATGTATATCAGTTCCTTTGATTCTGAATCAGGGTGGAACCCTGAAGATAATGATTCCAAAGCTGTTTGATCAGGCTGGCTAATTATTTTTCTGTTTCGGGAGTGACAAGTTACACCAGTGCTGGGCTGGTGTTGTATCTGCATGTCTCGGTTGACTTTGGAGATATGACAAACCTAGATCTGCAGAAATAAAGGTAGAGGCACCAACGACAAACCTTCAGCTAAGAACAACTAACAGCTGTGGGTAGCCAGTCATCTCCTAGTCAGAGGACAACCAGAGAAGGTCTCCTCTTCACTATGAACACAAGAAATCTTACAAGATTGATGTGGATTTTTCTTTTATGGTTATGATTACTACACTTAGCTTCCAGTTATCCCCAGTGAATGGGGTTATCAAACACCATGTGAGCATGGATCTTTCTCAGGATAGTAGACAAAATCCCTCTCCCATCCAGAAGCAAGATAACTCTGTGCGTGCTGAGCCTGGGCTCACAAGGAGATACTATCTGTCTCTGCCATTCATCCATGGGATGTCTATAAACGTAAGGCACGGTTAATCTGCTCATTTTATTGTTTGTGTGTGGTTTGTTTTGATTCCATTAAATGATTTTATGTTTTTTTTTCCAGTACAACAAATAGAAAAATGTGGGGAGAGCAGCTTCAAAAAGCTATTTCCAGGACTCATCGCTATATTCAGCTGACATCAGCACAGCTTGTTGGTGTCTGTCTTTTCATCTTTGTACGACCGTATCATGTCCCCTTCATCAGGTAAAAAAAACCAAACCCAAACCAACAAACAAACAAACACCCCAACCTGTGTCATCAGTAATGTTTGTTGTTGGAGTGTGGCCAGAGAGGGTGGGAGTTATTTTTCAGCTTGGTGGGAGTCTGCTCAGTGTGGGAGAGAGGCATGCTTCCACGTAGCTGTAGTCTAGGGTAGCTCATCCGCCTGGGCAGGACAAAGGCCAGGCAGCCCCAGTATCTTCCTTGAGTCCAGCTGAGAAGCCAGGCATGCTCCAGATGGGTAGCCAAGGTGTGGCACCTTGTTTGGGTGCTGTCTTTCTGGAAGAGTGACCTGAGCTATTAAGTCCCAGAGTGTTTAGAGCACCAAGTGAAAAACAAATGTTTGTTTCTGCCCGAAGAGCAAGTTTTACTTTCTAATCCTCTCCTTAGTGTTTCCATATGGAAACAGGGCTAGTTCCAGGCCTGAAAAGAATGGTGGAAAAAGGTAGAAAGGGCAGCAGGGGAAAGAACGATAATTTTGCCCCCTGACATCGTATGGAATTGAGGGCTGTAAGGGCCCACTGAGTATTTGTCTCTCTCAGATGTCACAAGAAACAGAACTATGTGCCTAGTCAGGAGGGTGCAGGACTGTGTGTCCTCCTCTTACCACCACAGATGTCCCTGGAGACTGACCAAACTCTCCTTGCCCCTGGAAGATTACCAAGCCATAGGGATATCTGCATTAAAATGCCTTTGTCATGGGCAAGAATTATGCAGGCTAAGTGTAAATAGTCAGAAGTGAATAATTAGCCAAAAATATCTTTGGGCATCTGTCTGACCCTGAAGTCTAGAGTGATCCAAACAGTTAGGGGCACTAATTGGCCACTGCATTTTGTGATTAAAATAGCAAAAGCTGCCAGTTTCTTCCCTCTGATCTTGTATCTACTGAGAAGACCAGTTCAGAGCTTGTGCAACATCAAGTGCCATAGACTAGGCAGAGTAATGCAGCCGAGGTAACCCTGATGGTCTTGCATTGCTGCTTTCTCAGGAATTTTTCTTCAACATGATTTAAAAAATTACATATTTTTGCTGGTACACAGGAGCCCACAGGAAAAGTGTTTCTGTCAGTTTTGACTTTTCACCTGGCTTGCAGGAAATTGGAGTAATCCAGCAGGAAGTGCATGGTTTAAATGGAAATCAGAAGCAGAACAGCACAGTGGCTGTATTGCAGCTGTCAAATGGGTAGGAATTAGATGTAGCACTTCGAAACTCGAGAGGAAAAGGGAAGGGTTTGATTTTTAGTGATCAGGTTTCATCTTTTAATGCTAATGTGCATGTGTTATGTGAGCATAATGAAGCCTAACCTGTATGCTTGTGTAGTTTTTCCCATGTCTAGAAAAGGAAAACAAAAATAATCAGAAGCACAAAAAAGGTTTCTGTACTCACAGAAACTGAAGAGATTAGGACAGAAGTTAGAGAACAGAAAAATAAAATGAGAGAATAGCTGAAGCTTATACAGAGGAGAATGGATTGATGAAATCCAAGCAGTTGAATGTCCAGTGGTTTATCTCCACATAACCTTTGCCACAAATGCAAAGCAGTTAAATATTAGCCATTGGGTAGGCAGGCAGTAGGGAGGGACAGCTACTTAGAGTGGAAAGGCTGAACACATACTTCTTTTGGAGTGCCTTAAACTCCACCTTTTCATAGGAGACATTAACTGTCCTCTTTTGCCTCCCTGAGGGTGTGTTTTCTGCAGGAAAAGAGAGGAAAATGAAAAGGGAGAAAAAAGATTGAAAAGGGAGAGCTGGAGGCGGGGCGGGGGCAGGAGAAAGAAGAAACTGACGAGGAGAGAAAAAAGAGAGCCTGTAACATCTCGCATCATTCAGATCATGAATGATGGACAATACCTCAAAGAAGACTTAGTGGTTTTCTGCCTGGCTCTTGCTTAAAGCCAGTAATATCCTAGTCCAGATCTGCTTGGCTTCTATCTGGAAAGTAAATTTTTTTTCCACTGTGAAGGACATGCACAGTGCGGGGATTGGTTAAAGCAGTGATCTCATCATTTACTTATCTGATCAGACAGGCATGCTTTATTGTTGGAGTAATCTGGGGGAAATTATTTTGTGAGCAGGTGGTCTGCTTTGCCAAGTCATCTTTCTGTAGTAAAGCGTATGCTAATGGTGACATTGAAATACTATGTAATTAACAACGTGGAAGCCCTAAGCAATTTGTTACCAGTACAGAACTCATTTTAGGAGTTAGGTATAAATAGTTGTATCCAGCAATCATCGATTACTGCACCTGGTTTAACAAATTATGGGTTATCATCTGTTGCTCTTGAACTGACTGAAAAATCCACCCTCATCTGCAAAGTTGGATTTCACACTTAGTAACACTAATTAAATGGTTAACTCTCTGAAAAGCAGATTACCATATGTTCAAAAGTAAAAGGAAATGTAATGGTAAAGTTAGCTATTGTCACTATTTTAAAGATCATAGTAGAGGTAAACTTGAAAAGTGTGTTCTGCAGAAATTCCCAGTATTTCAGAAATAATCGAATACAGCAATACTATTGTAGTTATGTTTCAAATTAAGTATAACACGTGAACATCATAAAGAACCTTCACAGCCTGAAAGATGGTGCCTAAAAGGAGCAAGCTTTCTGGAGGAGAGAAGACATAGCATTGTAAACTAGTTTTTTCTTGATACTGCAGTCAAAGTCAAATGAATATTTTGTCCCTGCAGCCCTTTACTTTTTTTTCCCCATTTTTTTCTTTCTTTTTTTTTTTTTTTTTTAATTTTATTTAATAATAAATACAGGGATGTAGCAGTAGACACTGTGAAGACAGGAATGGGAGGAAAAGCTGGAAATAAAGGGGCAGTGAGCATTCGTTTTCAGTTCCATAGTACCAGTTTCTGCTTTATATGCAGTCACTTAACTGCTGGGCAGACTCAAGTGAAAGAGAGGAATGAAGATTATAAAGAAATCACACAGAAACTGAGCTTCCCAATGGTAAGTGTAGGTATATTTACACTATAAAACATTGTAGATAAAGGCTGTTATCTTTACATTATGAAAGCTGTCTAAGGCTGTCTTTGATGACAAATCATCGAAGAATTAATCTCGGTGCTGTGGAGAATGGGCATAAAATAAAAAGGTAAAGAAAAGAAACAAAGAAAATGAAGCATGTTTCACAGGAGACCAAATACCACCAGCGTGGCTTGTACTTGCTTTACTAAAGTTCTGCACCTTTCAAAAAATATAGTTGGCTGCAGTGCTTGAAAAGTCCTCACCTCTGAACAGTTTTCAGGCTGATCTTTCAGAGCAATGCAACTGAGATGACAAATCTGTAAGGCCTCACAGACAAGGTAGAGGTGACTGCTGTTAGTGCTGGGGAGCATACTGATAGCTCTTGCTGGCACTGCTCAGGATGAGTGCCTAAAAGACCAGCTGTGCCGTTGAGTAGGTCAGTGCTTTAGCTGCTCCTGCTCAGGTGGTATCTCAGTTCTTGGTCATTGATATGGTGCTTTCTGTTCCCTTCATTTTGTCCTCATGCATGTGGCGCTGTCAAGGAACTGCTGGCTTGTCTCAGCGTGTGACAAGGCACTATTGGTTTGTATGAATAGCTTTTCCCCCAGATGGTGTCAAATCAGTCACCCTAGTGTTTTATTTTACACGTGTCTCCTCAGGCCAGCAGGTAATACATGAGATTTGATAGCATTGCTGCTTTGCTTCCTTTAATCTTTGTTGCCTTAATTTCCACAATGCTTTCTTTCTCAGACCTGTCTAGAGAGGTCCTAAACCAGGCAGGGAAAAGACTAGTTTGTGTATTCTCGTTAGTGGGAAAAAAATGGAATTTAGGTTGCAAAGCATAAAATTTTAACTCCCTGTTGTTCACAATATTTAGAGGCTTGGCATATACACCGTATTGATCAAGTGGTTTCTGTGAGAACTAATACTGACAATCTGAACGTCCTGCATAGAATATCTGTTCCAAATGACCGTAAAGTTGTGCTTATGGTAGTTTTTCCTTCTAATATCTCATTAACTATTTTATGTTTTTTACATTTGCAACAGCTAAATGTACTTAGTGTGTACAATGTAAATAAAGAGTGCCCTCTAGTGCTGCGACAGCCACAGCTTTGGAAGATTTCCTTTAGAAATCTTTGGGGCTTTAGAACTCAACTGAAAAACCAAACCAAACCAACACAACACCCCAAAAAAGAAACAAAAAACAATTAGAGGATAGATTGTTAAACTTTAGAATTGGAGTGAATTTTCCTTGATGTTGTATTTCAGTACATTTACAAAACTATGATGTGCACCTAAGATCAAATTTGGTGTTTGTTTTTACTTGGGACCTTTGTTTCCAAATGTGCTTTGGCACCTGAAGGACATTTTATGTTCTATTTAGAATATATAAATTTATGTCTATCCAATGTGTTATGGAAACAAACAGATTTTTAATATTTATGATAGCCAGATTGTGACTATAAAGCTGGGGTTCCATTGGAGACATACCTTCAGGAAACAGGGGTCAGAGTCTGACAGTCTTGTTCACAAAATTCAGCTTAGTGGGGTGCCAGCGACAGTGAAGGGACCATTCAATTTCAGCACAGATTGATTTTAACAAATCGAATGTGACGAGTAGTCTGGTGCTTAGAAATTCAGAGGGGCTGAGTTGTACACATCAGTGCATTTGAAAGGTGTTTTTGTGGACGTGATGAACGTGCAGGTTACTCTGTACCTCTGAACTAGGGCCGGAGCGTGTTCTCCCACGACTATGTCTTCTGGTGTGGAGACTTTAACTATCGCATTGACCTGACCTATGAGGAAGTCTTCTACCTCCTCAAACGTCAAGACTGGAAGACGCTTCTGGAATTTGATCAACTGCAACAGCAAAAATCCAGTGGAAAAGTAAGGCAGTGTGTCTCATTTTCTTGACTACCTGTGTGTTGGCTTGGTCTAATTCCTTGAGCAAGTGAAAAAGTGGCATTTTCAGACCCTTGTTTGTAGTATCTGAATGTATTAATTTGTTTAAAAATCAGAATGTTGCTTGTCTGCAAGGAAGTTGATATATCACAATGGCACCCTCCTCATCTGTAACTTATTCAAAGAGATGGTATTTGTTTGTTTTCACAGATTTTTAAAGATTTCCATGAAGGGACTATTAATTTTGGACCAACATATAAATATGATGTTGGCTCAGAGGCTTACGATACGAGCGATAAATGCAGAACCCCAGCTTGGACTGACAGAGTCCTTTGGTGGAGAAAGAAACTGCCTTTTGAAAAAACAGGTACGTAGGATCTTTCCTCTTTCTTGATCTGGAATTTGTTTTAAATTTAATCCATACCCCACATAAGGGGATTTAATCTAGTGAATGGTGAGGAAGGGTTCTGGACTGAGAGGTGTCTTTAGATGTGTCCTGTAGACATAGTAAAATTGCAGTAGTCTGTCTGAACAAATTCATATTAGACGTGTAGTTTCTGGAGAAGTACTTTTGGGCCTGTAGATGTGTGTGTTTGTTTGTTTTTTTTCTCATGCCTGGGAACTACTGCTTGGAATCCAAGTCATACCGTGAGTACAAAGAGTGAAAACTATAAAGCAAAACTAGGCAATCAGAGAGTGCATGTCAGTGTGATACAGAGTTATCCACTCTAATTTAAGGAATGAAAAATAAAGTAAAATGAGGAGTTTAAATCATTGACAGAGATGTAATCTGGGAAAGAAAAACTGTATGAGACATAATAAGGAAGTTTAAACCAGCCCTTTTGTGCTGGCTGTTTTCGTTTTAAGAGAAATAAAACCCTTCAGCATTTTCCATGCATTTTCCTTATTTTGCATGGAAAGGTTTGCCTCTGGAGGGCTTTAGTTGATGGAGTACGCACAGAACGTAAGACCTATTTAGCTGGTCTGCAAGAGCTGAGGCAGGTTCCTTTCTTTAGAGCTTGTAGGCCTCCCACACTAGCTCACATGGGTATATAACTGACCCCTTGTGTGTTCACCCACCTTCCCAGCCCTACAAAACCTTTCTAGTTAGTTCAGTGCCAGAATTCCTCTCTTTTACTGCTGGCAGCAAGGCTGCTCTCCCTCTCAGCTCTAACTGTTTTGCTTTACTTCGATTTGCTGCTATAGGCTGGAGGACTGTTTGCCTTCTGAGAAGAGGGCAACAGCCCCAGTGCAAATGGTTAGGTGAAACACCTTTCCTGTTACTGACAACCAGTATAATACCTCACTAGAGCATAATAGCTGGAGCATGTTCTGTCATCTTAATACACTGCAGAAGAAGCACTTGGAGGCTGAATTTGCATGGGTTTGCTTCCTCCCATCTCATGTGTATTATTTCACCAATACCTGTGTATTATTTAGATTTGCAGTGTATTTTGCAAGTACAGAGTCTGTTTCTATGCTCAGTAACAGGGCAGAAGGAGATACTAATGTGACTGAGCCAGCCCAGACTGTCCAGATGATTGGCTGGGTGACATTCAGGTTAACCATTCTGCAGGTGTCTTACTCTAGCGATCAGCTGTCTCTGTTGCACTCCGTGTCCTTTCTGTATTTCTTTTTCCTGTCCCTAAGTTGTAAATCTTTTAGGATACAAGCTCTTTGAGTGTATGTACAAGAACACGAAAAACCCACCTCCCATTACTAGTGTCTGTGAAGTGCATCGAATAAAATGGCTTTCCACTGTTAGTAAAATTAGCTTTGGGTGAGTTTTAAATCACATTTTGTGCTTTGTAGCTGGAGAGATCAATCTTCTAGACAGTGATCTGAATGCTGAAACTAAAGTCAGGCACACCTGGACCCCTGGAGCCTTGATGTACTATGGGAGAGCAGAACTGCAAGCATCTGACCACAGGTAAAGTTCTAATCAAATAATGAGAGAAAGGGCTGCTACGTTAGAATATGTCATACTGAATTGCACCCTCTGAGGTGAGAGACTGAGTCTGGTTGTAACAGGAATTACACCCTTATTCTGTATTCAATATCCATTGGGTGGTTTTTGTTTTTCCCCCATGGTGGGTTTTATACCAGGGCGGCAAGTATCTGTGGTCTGCTACACTGATCTCAACAAGGGTTGGATAAGTTGCAGCAACAGGTATGGGAAACTGAGGGCTTTCTGTTACTTGGTTTCGGAAAGCTCTGGTACCAAAATAAGCTACTCTGATGGACTCCCACTCAGCTTGCTGTGGGAGAGGAGGAGGAGGAGGGTGGGACTGTATAAGTCATGTACATAGGGCCAGGCTCCCTACTCTTCAGAGTAGGGAGGTATTGGGAAGAGCCACTAGAGCCTCCGGTTGGTCCATATCCCTAAAGAGAATCTAGTGGCATGAATGACCTTTCTTTGTTAAACTTGTCCCCCCTTCACTTCTCTGATAACAAGTACCCCTTGAAAGGTCCCTTGCATTCAAATAGTCCTTGTCTCACCCCTCGCACGCCCTATGGGAATTCCACAATAGCTGGCTCCATGCTTCTTGGGGTGCTCCTGCACGCGGGGGCTGTTGTGTGCCCCTCCAGCAAGGGAAGCCCTTGCCTCCTGCAACACGTTTCTCTGCGTCAGGGCTTTGACGTTGCTGTGTCCCACAAAGCGTGGTGGGACTGCTGCTCTCATGGCGCAGGGCCCCGAGGACGCAGCCTGCAGAACGTGGCTCTGGTACGTTGGTTTCCTCCTTCAGCAAGCTTGACAGCAAAACCTGCTTTTTGGTTGCAGGCAGCAGGTTTGCTTTCCCAAGGTTTGTGCTGGAAAAAGGGCTTAGCTACATCTCTGTGACATATGGTAATGCATTATGATTCCCTGTGCTTATAGAAATAGACAACACTTCCTATATGTTGTCTTCCCCATTACTATTCCTTTCTAGCCCTGCTGTTGTTGCTTCCCTATGTTCTGTTAATGCATATTCCGGAGCCTGCTCAGTTGCAAGTAGGAGGCAGCAATTTTGGCATTGTTAGAAGAGCAGCCACCCCCATTACTGCTTTGTGTGTATGTGCAGGTGGAAACCTGAGAATGTGGATTGCATCCACTGAGATGAGACAAGCTATACTCTTTCAGACAGAATTCTCAGTTTTGTAGTTTTAATTTGTAAGTAATGGCTGAAGAAATAAATTTGCAGTGTTGACTGCTTATAATGTGATGGCTTGACATTTGTTTGCTACATAACCACATCATACACTTTAGAATACCTTGTCCTTAGTTTTGGGAAGAAGACATCTTTATGTGGCCTTGTCTAACAGAAAATAATATACTGCTTTCCCAATCTATGGGAGTTCTGGGAGACAGCAGTTTGATGATGAGTGAAGTATCCTGGTATTTGTAGATGGCAGGTTTGCTAAAAGTGTTACAGTTCTTATTTGAATTCCTTTATGGCATGTCCTCCTCACTGTTACAATCACTAACGCTGGGCTTGTAAACAGTGTGCTCAAGGCAAAATCTTCCACTGCAGGAAAAATGAAACAGTCCATCAAACTCTGAACTTCTGCCTTGTATTGCCAGCTGCAGTGCTTTTTTGCAGTGACACCTTAAGTGATTTGTTCCACTTCTCTTTCTGCGTAGAGTGTACATAACACTTCCTTCTAAGGTAGAACAGGCTTAAATATTAAATATTATTTTTTTAAAAATTGTTATGACGTGGTGTTAAAAGCTATCATAGATATGTAGAGTTTAAACAAGACACTTTGTTCTTCACACAACTAAGTTGTTACTGCTCTACTGCTTACCATTGATTTTATATAAGCACTTTCTATTGGGTGATGTTGATCTTAATTTTAAATAAATATTTCTCCTTTGTTTCACATAGGCCAGTGTTAGCTATTGTAGAAGTGGAAGTTCAGGAAGTTAATCAAGCTGCCCGTGAGAGTGTTTTCCAGGAAGTGTCATCTTTCCAAGGACCACTGGATGCCACAGTGGTGGTAAATCTGCTATCACCACTGCCAGAAGAGAAAAATGAATTTCCCGAGGACCTGCGTGCAGAGCTGATGCAAATGTTTGAGGATTATGGCACTATTGTTCTGGTCAGGTAAGTCTGGGATCTGAAATGGCATGTCATCTGTTCAAAACCACACACAGACTGGAAACTGCCTTTTTTGTCCCGACAGGATTGACTTTGTATTAAAAAGCAGTATGCTGAGTTCCTTTACTGCAAATTGGATTCTTCATTAGAAATTGAATGCAAGCATTTGGAATATTTTTTTACCTCTTGGCAACCTCTTAAAGAAATAGTCTAACTGCTCTCTTGGCTGAGTGGAGAGTTCTATTCAGTACAGCACCATAAAGTAGAATCTTTGATGCGAGTCATCACCTTTGGATTCAGGCCTCATTTCCAGGCATTGCTTCTGGGGGCAGGTGCTTGGGGCCCTGCTTCACTTCCTTCAAGGAGGTCTGCTCTCTTACATCACTCTTGCACAGCTACTTTCCTGGCTGGCTCTCCTTTCTTTTGGCGTCATTTTGGTTATTTTTTAATAGCCATGGCTTCTTGAAGTTTGAGAAGGAGAGTGTGATACCTTCTGACAGAGCAGTTTCATTTCATTCTGGTTGATTCTGTACCAGGCTCCAGCATAGCTGTAAGACTTTTGAGAAATACAGGCAAAAAACCTGACAGCTGATTTTGTTTTTATAGGGCTTGATGGTATACTAGTCTTTGGGAACGTCATGTCCTCCAAGGGGAGGGGTGTGCAGAGCCATGGAAGTTAGTACAGAGGGAGTAAGGATATCAGACCAGGTGTCCTGTCAACAGCTGCTGAGATGTTTGTACTGCTGCTTCACGGGCTATCCAGTAAAGGTGCCCCTGAGTCACTCGAGGGAAGATGGGGCAGAGGAAGAAACAGCTCAGCTGGGATTCATAGATCACTTGCTCCTCCCCCAAAAATACAGTTGTAAGAAAAATACAACTAAAACCAAATACATAACTGTATGAAATGGTCATGCTTGCCTTTAAAGCTTTTCATTCAATGGTGAAATAAAATGCACTGGTTTTTCTGCCTTTTTTTTTACTAGGATCAGTGGAGGTCAAATGCTGGTGACATTTGCAGACAGCAAGTCAGCTCTTCGTGTTATGGATATAGATGGTGTCAAAGTAAGACTCTCAAACCTATAAAAATTTCATAATGGACTTCTTAAAAGTGGTTTAGAGAAAAAAAAGCTTAGAATGAGTTGAATTTCTAGGTAAATAAAGTAGCATTTTTTAAAAGAAACTTAGTGCTCTCAAAATCCTTAGCTTTCACAGATGCTGAGGCTTTAAATGCAGTATTTCAGTTTCAGGAGGGTGGGAGGTGACTTTTCCTGGAGCTCCTAAGCAGTGGTTAGTATCTGGCCTCTAATACCACTGCAAAATACGTGGACTCAGTCACTGGCACTTGAAGCGGTTCTCCTGAGATTGTGTGACTTTGTACCGTTGCCAAAGCATCCTCATGATTGTGGTTTGGAAAATTTTTGTTTCTCTTTAAGTGCATCAAATAAAACCCTTTACCAAGCTGGAACAACATGATTCATTTGCCTCCATGGCAGGCTCAGCATTAGCAGTAGGCGTTCACCTCACCATCCCCTGCTCTTCCTTCCCACGCGCATACTCTACAATTCATCAACCCCCTCATTTTTGCTGACAAAACTGTTTGTGATGCTGCACTATAAACTTAACATTGAAGTAATGGCTTTAACCCTCCTTCTTTCATATTTGGTGGATCTATTGATTTGGCTTATTTAATTGATGTAATTTATAGCAAAGACCCAAACACATTTGTATGTGCATAATGTGTGAAGGTGCTGGGAACCTTATTCAGGAACTTTCCAAAGTAATTTTGCTGCCAAAGATGCTGCCTTGGATAGAACTCACCCCAAATGTTGTGGGGCAACACTTACAAGCAGCTGTAGTCTTAATCTATTTAATAATATACTTTGCCTGTACATCAACCATCATATTTGGAATTTCCTGAGCAAAGAGTCACCTTAGAGATGGCAACAGGTATCAAATTCTTGTGTGTTTTATAGCTATTGACTCAAAAATGGAACTGTCCCATACCATGATCACCATCACAGTGTTGCTTTGATGATATTTCGCTTCACCAATTTCTCAAGTATTTCCCAAATACAGCAGCAGTGCTTTCGAGCTGTGAAGCTACTTTTCTTTCAGGAATATTGTTACAGTCTGAAAAGTTGGTTATGGGGACAGGAAGAGTGCTTCCTTTTCATTTAGCTTCTGAAATGAAGGTTTAGTTGAATCAGTTTCTGAAGCAGTTATGTAATGCAGTGGCAGCACTTGCTTATTCTGTTCAGGTGGTCTCACTTTGTGAAGTTGCTTGGCAAAGGGGAAACAATTCTTTCTTTGTGTTAGGTCAGAGGCAGGACAGTGAAGATCCACCCCAAGACCAAGGACTGGCTAAAGGGCCTTCAGGAGGAGATAGCTCGAAAACGGGACAGCATTGCCCCTGTGTCCCCCACGGCAAACTCCTGTCTTCTGGAAGAAAACTTTGACTTCTCAAGTTTGGACTATGACTCTGAAGGTGAGCAGCAGGTTTCTAAGATAAGTTGTGAGAAATTGCTTTGCTGACTTTGGTCGCACAGAGAAGGTACAGTATGAGCTTCAGGGGTATCTTGGTTTATAATGAAGGCACACCTCTTAAAAAGAGGGTTGTAACTAAAGCCATGACCCAGTACTGTGCACTGTACCCAGAACTGTTGCTTGCATCGTCCTGTCAATTTAGTGTTTCAGGGTATGTTCACGAGTGCCACGTGTGGTGTGCTTGTCTGTACAGAAACAAACTGTAATCAAACACACGGGTTACACAAGAAGCTTGCCCAGCACACACTGAACTCATTGATTGGTAGGAGAGAGAGAGAATGCATTTGCTTACTAAACCTTTGTTATGTAATATTTTAATTCAGGTGATATAGTAGAGGATGAAGATGATTATTTAGATGATGCTTTGTGTCAAGACCTAGTAGCAGATGCAGCGGAAGATATGCCTGAGGGCTGTGGACATTTTGCATCCATAGATCCTTCAAATAAATCTGGTCAAAGCCCACGGCTGTGTAAAGGTAAATTATCTGCATTCCTTAAAAGAAAACCTGAAGGTTTGTTGTTTGTTCTCCCCCTGTCTCTGTTTTCCTTATTATTTCTATTTTCATTGTAGGTTCTCTAAAGATAAGTCATCTGTTTTTTATACATGTTCATGCTTAACCCCTCTTGAGTTAGTGATTGTAACCAGGGCCCTCAAGCTTGACAGCAATACAAACAATAAAGCTTAGATCCACCTCCTTTCTAGCCCTGAATAAGGCAGGAGTGCTGAGAAATGCTGGTTTCCTTTTATGGTCAGGAGAAATTACGTCTTTTTATCCCTTTGATGTTGTTCAGCACCAGAGCATACAAGAAGAAATTGTCCATTATCTTCTTATTGGTGAGGGCTAGAGCAAGATTTGGAATCCTGTTGCTTCAGTGATGGGTTTGGCCCTGTCCTTTGAGCAATAGCTGTGCCATTGCAGTCAGGTGTAACCGAGATAGTCCAGGAGGTGGGTGTGTTCATATGACTTACTTCAGAGAAGACTGAAGAGTCTTCTTTGTTTCTATTTTATTTATTTCTGAAGAAGTCAAGGTTCACACAGCTGGTATATTCACTCTTTCAGTGCTTCACAAATGCGTTACCTTTCTTCCTGGCCCCCTGGCTTCTTTGCACATTGTTGTGAAATGACTTGGTAAAGAGAACATAAAGCTGTGAAGAGAATTCAGATAAAAACTCCAGCAAGAACTAGCCAAGCCAGTGGTGGTCTTATGCTGGGATTAGGACATGCTGTGGTGACCAAGTGTTGACAGGCTGGGTCACATATTAAACACTTCATCATGACAGCAAGTGATTCAGTAGCTGTCTTTCTGCACTCTCTCAGAAGTGCTTTGTCTTCTGACATACCAGTGAAAACATTAATACCTTCAAAGGTTGAGTCAGAAGTAGAGTTCAGAGAGATTAAATGAAATTCCTAAGTTTACAGAGACAGACTTTCCAAAGGGAGTGATACATGGCTTTCTTGCCCACCTTGAGTCATAGGCTGGGTGCAGTGTGGCCAGACCCAGAAACCCAGCCCTGAGCCAAGGAGCAATCTGTCATTATTAAATACTGTGAAGCCAATCACTTTGGATTATAGGATGCCTTGCCCTCCAAACACCTCTGGCCTACTGTGTGATGATTCATTAAGCTACAGAGAATTGCAGTAATTCTTTTCACCCACACTAACTCCTCTCAAAAAAAAGTATCACAAGGTAGAGGGAGATTATAAAGTATAGTTTGAAAGAGATCAAGGAGGGGTCATGATCTAATACAACTCAAAATATGATACATTCAATCCATCTTGACAGTCTGTGCAGTTTCAGATGCCTCCTTAAGCTTCTAGTTCTACCTAAGTAACTCCTAATCAAAGGTATGGTGATTTTGTAGCTGGTGTTAGACACAGATGGAAACAATGGGTGTAATGGTGTGCATGTGTGTTCCTGAGGCCAGAGGAGGGCACAGCCTTATAAAACTGATGTCCCTGGGAGCTGTTGCCTAAAACCAGCAGCCTTTTAAGGGAAGGGTTTTTGTCTTGGGTTCAGTGTTACTGCCAGAATTCCAAGCTGTGCATTTGAGTGCCTGCATGACTTCTGGGATCCTACCAGTGAGCCCCTGTCTGCAGCTCAGCACTGCAGATGGAGAGAGAAGGGGTGGGTCAGTTGGGCAGATCAGAGGCTGTGTCTCTGTGGCTGTCATCTGCTGCTGAGTGGGAGCAGGAAACTGTGAGGCAGCTCAGTACTCCCTGCAGAGCACAGCCTTCCCAAAAACAGGAACTTGCCTGAACCAGGAGAGGCTGCTGGTACACGGTTCCTTCACTGTCCTCTCAAAACCACAGGGACGCCACTAAACCCAGTGGAATTTGGAGCCCTGAAGAAGAGAGCTGCATGGCTTGGCAGCAAGTGTTGGGGGTAGAGAACTGAAGTGAAAGCCCTCGCTTCATCAGAGTGGGAGATTGAAGCACTCCCTACTTTTTTTCCTTGACAGCTGTCAGAGAGGCTTAGATGGGATGAAAGCCTCTGTAATAGACTAGTCATGTAAGATGCAGCCAAGGGCTAGCAGATTGAGCCCGCTGTACCGGTTAGGAGATGTTGCTGGAAAGCTAAGATGTGATGAGCGACCCATTCAGACAGATTTTTCTGTGGTATAAAAACAGTTCTCCTGAGCAAGGAGAGTTCTCTGACCCTCAGAGGGGGTTCCTATATTTGGGAGGGAAGAACAAGGGATGGACTATGACTAGCCTTCTTGTGGCTGCCATGGCACAGTTTGAATGAGAACAGGTTGCCACCAAGTCTGTCTGTGAAAAGCTCAGAATCTAACAAGTTGACTAGTAAGCCTGAAATCAGATGCAGGCAGTCTGTGTCAGCAGTCACGTTGTGTTGCTGAGAGATCTAGTTGAGGCTCCACCACTCATAATCACCTCTCTCCTGACCACTCAGATTAGGTGCATCTCCTCACCCAGTGGGTATCTAATAAGGATCCTTTCTGTAATTTCCCTAGATGATGCAGACCTGGCCGATTTGAAGAGGGATCTGGAGGCAAGAGGGGATTGCCACCACCGGGCTCCAAGCAGGTCTCTGTCCATTCCTTCCAGGCCTCGGCCGCTGCAGCCACCGCAGAGGCCTCCTCCTCCCGGTGAGTTTAACGTTCTCTGACCTTGCCTTGGCACCAGCTGGACAGTTTTGCCTGACAGTTCTGGGTGACAAACAAATACCTTGCTCTGAAATGTCAGGCTGTTGAGGTCCTTGTCCTTGCTTCCCAGTCTGTTTCAGTCTGACTATGGCTGCAGTCAGGAACAGGAGAAATTTGTCTTTAGGGTGACAGATATTCCACAACAAAATGCCTTTAGTGAGGATGGAATGGCCCATATGTTTCATCCTAACTCATCACTCAGGTTACCGAGTTGACCAGCCACTTTGTCACAATAAAAATAAATATCAGTAGTTATGCCTGCTGACTTCCAAAGTCACTGAGTGTTTTCTTACAATTGTCGGGGTTTTTTTTTGTTTTTTATGACCTAATTGTGATCTCTCTTTTAAAAAGCTTTGACAGAATACTTATTCAAGACAGGTGTTGTCCTTTCCTGCTTTGCAAGCAATTCTTGCTTGCTTCTCTGTTTATGAAAGAAAAGCCAAGTGGCTTATGGTTTTCATTCAGGCACAAAGGGGAAGTGATGCTCTTTACTTAGGCTCTGAGGTACGCCTGAGATGCTATCGGTGTTCTGCTCCTGTTTTTATGGCTACTTTTTTTTTTTTTTAATGGCTACTGAGTGCTAGCTCAGCACAATCATCTTTGCCTTCCGTATGACAGAAGCTATACATCACATTTTTCTTGCAGCTCAGAAGTCTCTCTTCTGTGTATATTTTCCAGCCTTAAATTAAAGGTTCTGTCAGACTCACTGCTGGAAGATGAGTTCCTTGGGATTATTCCCATTCATTTCTGAGTCTGTTGCACAGAAGTGACAACGGTGGTATCTATTTCCATGCCTAGAATGCAATGTTAATGCTTAGCTGAAGTTATTAAATTAATTAGATGAAAGCAAGACTAACTAGGAAACTGCTTACTGATACAGTTAAAAATGTCAGCATTTTAGTCTGTGCTGAGATTTTTTTTTTCCTCCTTATATTAAACCATTAACAGTTCAGCCCATCATTCCTCCTAGTTTCAAGTGTCTTGCTCTTGGCATTCAAGCAGAGGGACTCAAGGTCCCCATTGTCCTACAGGAAGGTCTTGCCTAGTATGTCTCTCCCTGGAAGGGCAAGAAGAGTGACGGTCTTTTTTATTTATCACAATTTCAAGGCACATTGTGTTTGCTCCACTGCAGATAAAATGTTACACTAGCTCTTGAATGTAAAAAGCTATTTGTGTTCCTCTTTCAGCTGGAACATCAGGCAAGAAGTCCCCCTCAGATGGTTCCCTCTCTCCAGGAAGCAACAGCGCCTGCTCCATCCTGGCAACGGCAAAGCTCTTACCTGGAGCCCCTCAGCAGCCAGTGAGTCCTGACACTCAGCGTGGCCCTGATCTCCCCCATCTACAACAGACACTGTAGACACTGGGCATCACCTACATGATGCAGCTGTCATACAAGGAAGGAAGTCCATCAGATGCCAGAGATGGAAATGCTAACATTAACTTCTTGTACTGTAACACTAGACTGTAGGACATGCAGGACACCTCAAAAATGTTATGAAATTGCCAGGAATTAGAAAGGCCAAAAAGGGAGGGGGAGAGAGAATGGTGCAAGACCAGGGCACTGCTGGTTTATTCCACATGCTGCTTTCTGACAGATGCTAATTTGAATTTTCAACACCACGACAATATGCTTTAATTCTTTTCTCACCTTTTTTTTTTGATGGAGCATGCTAGTGCCCACCCAACATATAAGAGAAGTCTTGACCATTGCCAGCAAGCTGCTAGCCCTCTGAATAGACCCCAGACCAGAATGTGGAAACTCCTCTTGGACTCATTTTTTTTGGATGAGAACCCTAATGTACTGAACAAGGGATGGCTAAGGGTCTAGCTGTGCCTGTCAGCTGGTAACAAAGATGTAATGTCTGCCAAAAGACTCACCACCATTTCTGTAGTATTTATAGATTGTTGAATAGCCACTGCCAAAACAAGCACTTCACAGGTGTGTGAGTTCAGCTGTAACATTACAGGTGTACAAGAAAAAAACAAACAAACAAATAAAAAAACAGTCTTCTCAAGATGACTCATTCTAACGTTGTGGGTTTTTGTTTTGTTTTGTTTTGTTTTTTGAAGCCTAAAGTCCGGACGGGAATAAGTAAACCTTATAACGTCAAGCAGATCAAAACTACCACAGCTGAGGAAGCAGAAGAAGCTATAAGATGTCTTATGGAAGCTAAAGGAGGTAAGCAAAACTTTCTGACTGACTTCTTAAAAATCTTGAATTAAAGCAGGCTGTAAGTGTATTCATCCTTCCCATCATAGCCCAGATGCACATATCTCTCCTCAGAAGCTTACCTGAACACTGACAGACATGTTCTTGCAAGATTATGCTTCGTGTTCTCTGTCAGTTTTGGTAACATTAAACCTTTCCCCCTTCCCCACCTCAAGATGACTCAAGCTGTATTTTTTTGTTGTATGTTACTAGGAAAAATTTGGGTTATTTAGCCTAAAAAATTAAAAGATAAAGATGGGATCTCGCTAAACAGATGGTACCTGTGCTAGCTCAGAGTTGCATAAGGGGTATCTATCTGCTGCTCTGTTTAGTGAACGCTCACTATTCCAAGCAGGACCAGAGAGCAAACCCAGCCATGGGAGTAATAACCTGGATTCTGTTCACCTCTGGACAGCAAGTACAATAGCAGCCTAGACAGAAGCTTGCATCACTTCAGCCTGAAGAGCTGAGCTAAAAAAGCTAAAAGACTCCTCTGCGTACAGGTCCTCTGTCTAACCCCTGGAGAAGAGACCTTGCAAGGGCAGGTTAGAGCTGGAAACTGGCTTAGGTATTAAAACTGAGGTGGTATGAATATACCCTCCAGTGTTGCAAGCTGAATGTTTTTGCTGAAGCTGTATGAATGACAGAGAATGCAGAATGACTCTGAGATAGCTACCTGAGTTTGCAAGGCCCTCAGTTTAGGAAGAAAACATCCTTTTTTTATCTGTAAATAGAGCAGGGGCGGTTTGGAATAATCCAATTTAATTAGAAATACATCATAAAGGCATCTTGACATTTGTTCCTTAGAGAGGGCTGTATATTTGATTTTTAAGTTAGATGGCTCTCCATTAGTCTTGGAATTCACACTAAGCATTCCACTCAATGTTGGTGAGGAAACTAGTTGGGACAGCATAACTTGCAGTCCCTTGTGCTGTGCCCCCAAGTGCCATTTACAGTTCTTCCCAGAGTACCAGACGTGGTCAGTGTCATTATCTTGCTTATCTAGACAGGGAAACCTGGGCAAAAGGAGACTTGGGGCTCGAAATCCAGTACTCCTGAAGTCCCAGCCAGTGTTTTATCCACTTGGCCAAATGGTGGCACAGCACTGCTCTTTTGGCATGAGATTATTTCAGATAGGGGAGTTTTTCCATAACTGCCTCTCACAAATGTGGTGGGTTTGCAAAGGTCTGTGTTTATTTCTAAAACCTACCTTCCTGGTCTGGGCACGTGCCCCTTAGGCATGCACATTTTGGGCAACATGATGGTGAAAGAAATTGCCTTGAAGCCACATTCTGACCAAGCCCAGATGCTAACTGTTTTTTTGCTTTTCAGGACTACAGGAAGATGCAGTAAAGCCTGCTCCAGGTAGAAACCAAACATTCGCCAAGCCCGAGCCTCTTCCCAGCATCACGAAGTCAGCATCATTTCAAGGGTCACAGGCAGGACCAATGCTCGTACCCCATCGCCCACCACCCAAAGTCCCAGCCACGAAGAAGCCAGTACCTCTGCAAAGGACCGGAGCCAAGGTGGAAAGTGTAAGATAATTGCAGCAAAATACATCTGGCCTCCATTACACAGTGTGAATGATGGCAGGAGGCGTGGACTGTTAAACAGTTTGTCTCGAGTCCTGTCACTTAAAAGTTCTTAGCCAGCAGGCTCTAAAAGGATTTTATGTATTGCTGTCACCAAGGCATAAAAATGTGCTAGGAGATCAGGAAGGAAAAAGAGCCTCGAGCTCCTTACTCAGCCATATTCCACTTCTCTATTCATCAGTCCATTCTCTTCTATTTTGTTCTTTTTCTTCCAGTTTGCCTAAAAACTTGTCAGGATTTAAGTCTCATCTCTTCTTTAACAGTGTTTACTTTTGACCACACCATGAGTGGTCTGCTCTGTATTGATTGGAAGCAGCTTCTCGACCAGCGTGTTGTTCTGTGTCCTCTTCAGAAACAGCCAACTTTTCTCACACACCTTACAGTGGGATTCAGCCTTTCACTTTGGATTTTGGATTCTGCTCAAGTTCAGGTTCTTAGAAGTACAAACCTGTAGGTGTTGGGGTTTCAATCTGTCTCTCTGTCAGGTCTCTACAATGGAGATAATAGCTTATCACCTCTAGAGCTGCTAAAATGAGTATTTAATGGTGAAAGCAATTCTAAGTACAAGAGAGAGACAGACAGAAGCTTTTATATTCTTTCTTTGACAGAACCTCTGCTAGGAGGCTCTGTTCCAAGTTGTTAGGACTCCTGCCCTACCTTCCTTTGTAAAGGCATTCACACCCTTTCTTTGCCAGGGACTTTGTGCAATCTCTACTTCACAGATTCAAAAAAGAAGAAAAAAAACCCCAACCAACCAACAAAACCAAAACCCCAGACATTCAATAACACGGAAGGGTCTCATTTTATGCTGTGAACATTCCTAGGGCCTTCCTGACCGGTGCTGAGGGAGTGGCTCTTTTGGTGTTACTTACATGAAGTCTCCTTCAGGGATTTATCTATTGCATGTTGACTCCATCCACAGCTTCCTCCAGCTGAGTGAATTCAGGTGGGAGCTGTGTGCTTGCAGAGGTCTACCCAGTCCACCTCTGTTGTTAAAAAAGCGTGGAATCAAACGCAGGCAACTTAACAGCAGCATATAGGCAGAAGTGGCAGGGGATAGGCCCATCATGTAATATTTTGACAGCATTAAGAAGTCTGTATATTACCTTTCAATACTATGGGAGAGTAATAACTAAAATGCTTTTGCTCAGTCACACAGGGTGAGGCCTCAGAATCAGCTCCTGCTCTCTCGGTCTGAGCTGGGCTTGTTATTTATCAGTCTTTAAATGGTGAATATATGCTGGCTGTACTTTGAGGGTTTCCTTTTAGCTTCCTTTCAGCATCAGTGAGACATGACAGAGTCATTAATGCATCTCTTGGGTTAGCTGAAGCTCATGGTCCTTCAGTGAGCAAGAGATGGGGTCAGGAAGACCTGTTTCTCATGCAGGAGGGAACGGGCTGTAGGAGCCTTGTCCTCAGCTAGCACCCTGTAACCAAGCACGGGTCCAAGGCATGAGGTGTGAGAACAGACCCAAGCAGGCAGAGCATAAACACAAGCAGGCAGAGCCAAGCCTCCTCTTTGTACTGGGTTTGTTTTTTCTTCCCTTGTTGTCAGCGTTTCTCTCTGCCATCAGTAAGATCTGCACTAGTAGTGACTCAGAGTTTAAGGTACCCTTTTTGTTCTCAAATTTCGTGTTCCTTTTCTCCCTTAGGCTACATCTATAGTTGAGCAGTTGGACCAGCAGCCAGGACAGTTTCCTTTTGGCCTGCCAGAGCCCTCTTTGGAAGACGGAGCCATCCTTAGTCCAACCAAGATTACTCCAGTCCCTAAACCCAGGACAGCCCAACCTGGGAAGCTGCAGGAGGGCCGAGGGGGCAGTGAAGGGCAGCCCCCCTCAGCAAGCACGGCCAAGGCCATCGCGTTGCCTCCCCCAAACACTTCCTTTGCCCCAAAGGTGCCACCACGAAGAAAGAAGTCTGCTCCTGCAGCTCTTCATCTGCAAGTTCTCCAGAGCAGCGACAACCCACTTTTTAGCGGGTTAATGTTCAACTCCAGCACCAAGGCTCCTGGGCTCTGCCCCCAGGCTCAGGAAGCTCACGTCCCCACGAAGTCTGTGCTCTCGGGAACAGCGCCCTCTGCCAGCCCAGAAGAGGACACAGCGCAGGGATCGGGGGCTGGCCTGCCCGGCCCTCCTCTTCCAGAGGGCCAGGGTACCAGCTCCCCCCCAGAGAACACCAACCTTTTGGACCTAGACCTGGATTCTGCCTGCCCTCTTTCCATACAGGTGCCATCAGCTGCTTCTCCAGAAAATTTAAAAGGCCCCAGCTTGAAAGATTTCAGTCACTGGGTTACATTTAGTGATGATGAAGACAGCGGTGCGCCGTCAGAAGGGTTCAACAAACTGCCTGTCTTAAAACAAAACCAAAACACCTTAAAGGCAAATGCTGATTTAGAATTGTAACAGGTTGTCCCCTTAATACTCCTATAGAAATCATAATTGTGATGCAAAATAAAAATCTTTTGGACATAGATTTTTATTTAAGGAACGAGATCCTCTGTCCATGCTACATTTCATTTTCATGTTTAAAGATACTGCCCCTGGAGGGAAGTGTATAGAGTATATGCAACTTAACACTATCTATGGCTTGTCTGAAAAAATCTTTATTATAAGTAAGTTATTTCTTTTTATTAATCCATCTTAAGATGTTTTATTTCAGTTCAGGTACAAATCATATGTAAGAACATGTAATGATGTATGGAAAAAAGACATTAAGAAAAACATTTTCTTGTGAAACATATTAATCCCTCTCTGTCCCTCAGAATAAAGTGCCCTTACCTGGCATAGCTGGACTGCTACAGTTATTCTGGAACAGACATCCCAAAAGGGAATGTGTCCCAGTATGACCACAGCAGTAGCACGGCTATTGTTCTGCTACTTAATTTTCTGCTGTGAAAATGAGGCTCAGAGGGTATCTTCCTGTGGATCTTAACTAGGGCCATGCCCTCCTACTTTCCTTGTTAAACTCATTCCTGTGTTCAGAGTAAACTGAAAGTCATAGAGCAGAGCCAGGAGAGGCGGTGCCCAGACATCAGCAAGAAACACCTGCTTTCAACCCAGCCCAAACAAGTGAACCCCCCATGCAACACCAGCCCTCCCTCTATGTACTGTGCTGTCAGTGTGCCTCGCCTGTTCTGGAATGACTGGGGCACCTCTCAAAATATTGCTCCAACCTCCAGTGAGGTCAAAGGCATCCTGAGCTGGTTTGCAAGCCCAGTTCCAAAGCTCACCCTGATTTTTGTTCACATCGAGCCAATGCCCAACAACACACTTTACAGTGAACTTGCACATGGACCACTAGCACCATAAGTCTGTCCTATGCAGGTTCCTGCAACCAGAAGATTGAAAAGATGATCAAGTTTAGTGGTTCAGACTGTGACAGCCCAGCTGGGAGAAACGGGCCCTGTTAGCCATGGCAGAAACTCCAGGCACATGCTCAGTGCCTGGCTTTGCTTCTCCCTTAACCTTTTACCCAGTATTTCACCAGAGCCGAGAGGACCTAGAGGACGAGCGTTGCAGGTGAGCTGTAGGTCACTTACCTTTTTGCTGCTCGGCTCAGAGCAGACTTGATCTTCATAATGAAGCAACCATCTCTCCTTTATTAGCAAGCCAGTCCAAGATTTTGGCGAGGACAATCCATGGTGCCCAGTGTGTCTCTTTCCTGCCCTTGCCTCGCCTACGCCTTCAACTGTACCCTATAGATGCCATTTGTTCAAAGCAGGCAGTTAAAAATGATAAACAGATCACAGCTTGTCATGGTAACTGAAGAGGAAGCATCAAGATCTTTTATTATTAAAGGAAGGAGAGAATTTTTAAGCAGTTGGTGAGGCTGAAAAACCTGCATTTTCCTAATATTTTTTTTTTTTCTCCTCAGAAAAGAAGCATTAGGAAAATTCAGACTTGGCTTTTTTTTTCCATAGGAGCATCAGTTGGCCTGTTCTCAGCTTCCTGGAAACTGGGAATTCAGCCACTTTCTCACCAGGCAGTGGCAGTGAAACAGGTAGGCATATTATGAGTTTTGAACACAAGACATCCTGTAAGATAAGAGGCTGCCTTTGCCTGAGCACCTCCCAGCCTCCTCTGCTCCCTCATCTGCCAGACACCTTAAAAAAACAAAAAGGCCCAAAACCTTCAAAGGCCAAACCAGCAAAACCTGGTGCTAAGCTTCTTACATGAGAGTCAGTTTAACATGGCAGCAGGCTGGTGAGTAATGCTGAAGCAAGGTAGTTGTTT